>NW_021963414.1:0-101501 GCF_901765095.1 Microcaecilia unicolor
CGGTGGGCGTGGCCTGCGTGCCGACCGTCCCGCGAACTTCTTCCGGTTGGTGGGGCTGCCGCGGACGTCAACCCAGTCGTGAGAACAAGCAGCCTGCTTGTCCTCGGAGAAAGATGGAGACACCCTTTTGCATTAGCCTTTTATAAAGACGGGACTATGCACCAGATAAAATCTATTGAGGAAGCAAGAGCTATTTGCCCAGAGACAGTAGAGCCGGAAGAGAGGAGAGATACAGGCCCCGAGAAGAAAACAACCCGGTCCCTGCCACCAAAATGGCAGAGGGGGAAAGGCCCTAGGAGACTACAACGCCAGCAATCGGCTGCGAGAATCACCTGAGAACAATTAGACTCAAAAGTCGGAGAAAAGTTGGACTTATAGTTACTGATGTTGAATAAGTTGCTTAATTAAGGTAATCTCCAGCGCTGGATAAAAATAGCGCTAGTTGAGACAACTCTGTGGGGTGAGTAGACAGCGGGGCGGCTGCTTCTTCCTCCTACGTAGACACCCGTTGGTATTCCATGGGGTGTTATATATGTGCTAGGGGAACTTGGGGAGGGGGGGAGGGAGGGGGTGGTGGGAAGCAGTTCTGTGTGACAAGGGAAATGGACGTATCAGGAAAAATGACCAATGGGTAAAAAGGGACATGAGAGAAGACACACCAACACTATAAGATTATGGGTGATATCAAATGTATGTCGCTGAATGTAAGAGGGCTGAACATCCCCAGGAAAAGGCAGTTGCTATTCCGGGAGCTGTTGAGATTACAGATAGATGTTGGCTTTATACAGGAGACTCACCTCAAACCGCGTTATGAATACCTATGTAGCCATAAGCAATACCCAATTATCCACTTTGCATCTAGCAATGACAATACGAAAAGCAAGGGAGTGTTAATTGTGTTCCGTGGTACTAAGCCCTGGGGGATAAGGAAAGTGATAAAAGATAAAAAGGAGATACCTACTCATAGTCTTTGAATTAACAGGCCAAATCTATACAGTGGTAAATGTCTATGGACCCAATGTACATCATGAAGAATTCTTTAAAGAACTAGACCAACTGCTCATTAGGAACATTGAGGGATCCTTGCTATTGGGAGGAGACTTTAACCTCACAGTGAACCCATGTTTAGATAATTCCACGACCAGGACAGCCTATGCTAGGCAAGATAGACGGAAGCTCCAAGAATTCCTTACACGCTGGCAGTTGATAGATTACTGGCGTAGGATAACCCTACGGAGCGCACGTATACACACTTTTCAACAGTGCACCACACTTCATCTAGGATAGATATGTGGCTAGGAGATGCCTCTCTCTTGGGTCGAGCTGACTCCCTGCAAATACTCCCTCGCACCTGGTCTGATCATTCCCCGGTGACATTGCAGCTCCGTGGAGTGGGACCCAAAAGGCCGAGACCCCCCTGGCGTCTTGATGACGCGTTATTGATCCAAGCAACTTATCTCAAGTGGAACAGTCCATTAAAGACTATATTACTTCAATGATAATGGAGAAGTTTCTCCAACAGTTTTGTGGGAAGGCCTTAAAGCAGTAATAAGGGGCCATTTAATAGCTCTCAGATCACGGGTATGGAAAGCTCGATGTGCAAAGGAGAATGACATTCGTCAGCAACTGGCTAAGACAGAGGCACTCTGCAGCGGGGGAGGGTTCAGACCTTGCGAATCTTACAACTCAGGCTCACGATCTACGATCGCAACTACACGATCTTGAACTAGCGGATATCTCTGAAAAATTACAAAGGGTGCGCCAGTCATATTTTGAATTTGGCAATAAACCAAGTAGATTACTAGCCCACAAATTAAAACAGCATGCCAGCAGAAATATGATTGGGGGGCTACGGGACGAGGGAGGGTGCATTCTGATATGAGTTTTGGAGTCGGCCTTTCGGGATTCTATAAAAAGCTTTACACATCAGTAGAACAGAACCCCGAGGAGGCAGCCAATTTTTAGCGGGGATAGACCTCCCAGTACTCCCAGAAGGTGCTGATCAAAGTTAGGTAGCCCCATACGGCCGAAGAAGTGGAGCAATCAAGGGACTGTCTCTTAATAAAGCTCCGGGACCAGACGGTTCACTAATAAGTTTTATAAGACCTTTAGGAAGATACTGTCTCCCCTCCTGGTGAAAGTTTCAACTTCATAGATGAGGCACAGGCCTACCGCCGACCTGGAATATGGCAACAATAACAGTGCCCAAACCAGGCAAGGATCCTCTCATATGTAGCTCTTATAGACCTATCTCACTACTGGGGGTAGATTACAAAATATTTACAAAAATTTTGGCCACTAGATTACAGAATATCTCCCCCTGCTACTCACGAAGACCAGGCTGGATTCGTGCAGAATCGCCAAACTTTTGATAACATAAGAAGAACTTTGCAGGTATCCAAGGGGCACAGATTACAAACACCCCCATGTGTATATTATCTTTGGACGCTGAAAAGGCCTTCGACCGGGTCAGCTGGCCATTTTTGTTTGCAGTACTAAAGAAGGCGGGTATTGGGGGGAGATTTGCAGAGTGGTTACATTCATATATAAAACCCCGAGGGCAGCGGTGCGAGTCAATGGGGTCTTATCCCCCCCTTCTCTCTACATAGAGGTAGGCAGGGTTGTGCACTACGCCACTGCTCTTTGCTCTGGTGATGGAGCCCTTAGCAGCTAAAATTAGATCAAACCCTGGAATCCGGGTATGAGAGGGGGAGGGATTGAACTAAAATACTCCTTTTTGCAGATGATATCCTGCTTATCTTAAAAGACCCCCTATCAGCTTTTCCAAAGATCGAGAAGAAATACAGGCGTATGGGGCCGTCTCGGGTTTTAAAATAAACTTTGACAATCCGAGGCGCTGGAAATAAATATGCCCAGTAATCAACTAGATCAGCTGAAGCTCCAGTTCCCATATAAATGGGCCGTAAATACATAAGATATTAGGGGTCAATATACCTCGAAGTCTGGAGGAAGTCTTTAAAAGCAACTTCCCACGAAGGCACAAGATCTGTTTCGGGAGCTGGAGAGATGGGAGGGCTTAACACTATCATGGATGGGAAGGATCAATGCTATCAAAATGATTGTCCTCCCGAAGCTCTATACTTATTCATGGCCTTACCAATTGATATACCAGATGATTTCTTCCGGGCTTGCAGAGAAAAGTGTTTTCATTTATCTGGAGAAAAAGGCCGCCCGGGTACAGCGGGAGACGCTGTGTCAATTGAGAGACAAGGGGGCATGGGGGTCCCTGCATTTCGGGAATATTACTCTGCAGCACACTTGCGAATCTTAGCAATCTGGCTGCAGGGTAATGGGAAGATATGGGCCCGTATAGAACAGAGTTGGCTGGAACCGTTCCCACTTGGGGCAATACCATGGCTACCGAAACAACAATTGAAAGAGATAATAAGAAAAGTCCATCTGATTCATGGCCATTGAACACCTGGTATAAGGTTAAGAAGTTTTTCCCAGGGAGGATATACTTTAAACATGCATTCCTTAGATATACCCCTCAATTCGGACCAGGAGCACTAGACACGCCTATGAGGAATGGGAAACATGGGTCTGCGGGAACTGGGGCAAATGTGTGAGGAGGGGCACGTTCCTACCTTCCGAGAGTTAAGTCAAGAACATGGGCTTTCACCTCTTCAGGCCTTCCATACTACCAGTGCGAGATTTTATCACCGTAAAGCAAGGGAGAGCTTAGTTTAGCTGAAACAACGCTGGAAAAAGGGTTAATGGGAGGTGGAGGCAGGGGTAGTATATCAAGGATATATAGAGCTACTGGCCCACTCCCAACCGGTGGAACATTACACAGAAAAATGGGAAAAGGCAATGGGGGTCACCTATGAACCCAAACAGTGGGCACAAGCTTTTAGATCCCTATTAAAGTATCAATATCCAGTGCAATGATGGAGAACGGACACAAGATTTTGTATAATTGGTACTACACCCCTAGCCGCCTGGTCAGTATGTTTAAATCGGGCTCAGATCTCTGTTGCGACAATGTGGGGAGGTGGGAGATATGCATCACATATGGTGGACATGTAAACATGCACAAAGGTATTGGGAAACATAGTGGACTGGTGCATAAAGTGACAGAATAGAATACCCATGAAACTAGACACCTGCCTGCTACACTTTAAGCCGCCAGGAACTAAAAATCATATCCATGGTTTGCCACCCAGGTGTTTGTAGCGGGAAAGATGGTCCTAGCTGCGTCGTGGAAAAAACCACGACTACCTGAACTACCCATGGTTATAGAAAAATTGAGATCCATTCAGCTAATGTCCAAACTCACTGCATTGCGCATGGCCAAATTGCTCAATACCATAAAATTGGGACTTGTATAATACATGGTTGTCCAATAACAAGGTCACGAATAACTCAGACACACAGACGTAGGGATGGGGAGGGGGTGGGGGAGGAGGAAAGAGAATGAGGTTTCTATATTTGATTGCAAACAAAGATTTTGAATGTTTAAGTTTATGGTTGATAGGTTACAACAAATTCAAATGGAACTGAACAATGTTGTAAATGGCTCTGTATTGTATTGAAAAATGAATAAATAAAAAATTAAAAAAAAAAAAAGAACAACTGCTAGCATTTTGAGAAGAGGAAACAAGTTATATTAAATTCAATATGGGGCTAAGAGAATAATGGTGCTTAGCCACTATTGAAATTTGTGCAGGGTTCTTGCTAAAAAGCAGAATGCAGGAATATTCACAGAAGGCCAGTTCCAGGAGATTGCTAGCACATCTAGGACTCGAGGATGAGGTTGAGCAATAGAAAGATAGCTTCTTGTTCCTGTAACTGGTGAAAAAGTCAACTTGAGAGGTTCCTCAGTCTTAAAAGATGATCTGCAAGGTTGTTGGAAAAAGGTCCATGGCTGAGCTATGGGGTTCTGAACTCTGGGGATATAAGCAATTTTTATTTAGATGTGATTGGTAATGGCAAAGTCCGAAATCATTGCTGTTTCTTAGGAAAGATGAAGAAATCCTATTCCTCCTTCTTTCTTGGCATAACATGGCAACTTGACTGCCTGAATTAAAAATTACAAGCCCCAGAACAGATGAATAAAGACTCGAAGGGCCTAGCAGATGGCTTGAAGCTCCAAGAGTTTTCTCAGACCTTGACCATGATTCATGTGTTTAGTGAGAATGCATATACATTCCCTATCCGGCGATGGATGCACCCGTGGTCAGAAGAAGCCAATATTCCAACAGCGCAAAGGGGGCACCTGCAGAAATTGGTCCATTATGTCCACAACCACAGCACAGTTTGAGGCTAAATCTAGGGATGGTGGATGGTGGTTGAGTACTTTGATTCCTGTGGAACTTGATATACATCTGTAACCATCTCATTTTCAGTTGAGCAAATGGAACTACTTCGACAGCTGCAGCCATGTGGCCCAGTATTTAAAAGTAAGCCTTGGCCATGACTGCCAGAGAAGCCTGTATGTAAAAGAGATGAGAAATCAAAGAATGTAAATCTGTCTGCTAGCAGAAACATTTTCACCAGAAGTGAGTCCAGAATAGCACCTAAGAAGGAAATATTTGCAGGATGCAAGAAGAATTTCTGCAACTTGATGATGAAGTCTACTCTGGATTAGACATATTGGGCTTGATTCTATATATCATGTCTAAAAAAATCAGTGCTGAAAAAAACTACACCTAGGTGTATTCTATAAACCGTGACTAAATTTAGGTGTAGTTGATAGAATATGCCTAACACCAGTCCGCATGACTAAATTTAGGTGTAGTTGATAGAATATGCCTAACACCAGTCCGCATGACTAAATTTAGTCATGGGCAGTCACGCCAAGTAAAACTTGGTGCAAATGCCTATGATTAAATTAAGAGGGACCAGGTGCATTCAATAGCAACGCGTATAGTTTTAAGACACACCCATGGCCATGCCCCTTTTTCAACTAGGTGACTTAGAATTTATGTGCATTACTTTATAGAAAACAATTAGACAACTGTGTGTATGAATTCTAATTAATGCCAATTAGTGTCAATAATTATTTGTCAAATGACAATTATCGGCGCTGATTGGTTCGTTATACAATTAAGTTGCATGTGCAAATCCAGAATATGACCAGATTTGTGAGCGCAGTTTTAGTCGTACTATATAGTATTTAGGGGTTTGTCTTCTTCTTGAGTGCTACAACAGGGTTCTCCAAAAAAGCTGCTAGAAGTCAGTTATCGATATGGGAAACTTAAGAGACTTTGCTTGTGGAGGTTGGCAGCTACCACTATGAGGCATTTTAAGGGCAATACTATAACAGGGCACCTATATTTATATGCTGCTTATGTATATAAAATTACAAAATATTAGCACTTTTGTGGGTAGATACACACTTATGCATTTAAGTGCTGGCAGGATGCCTAAGCGCTTTTCTGTAGAGTTGCACGTAAATGGCATACTGCGTGAATGCAAGGACCACTTACATATGGACTGAGCATAGGCAGGCAATAGGCAGTGCTCCCACTTACACATGAGGCTTACAGAATAAGTTGCATTTGCCCTTGTCATATTTACACAACTACAGTTATGAAAGGACTATAGTGTTGGTATAATTGTAGATATGTAAATATAAGGTGTGCAAATTTCAGGTGATGCTAGTAGGGAAAAGAGGATGGGACTTGATATACTGCCTTTCTGTGGTTACAATCAAAGCAGTTTACATATTATATAAAGGTACTTATTTTGTTCCTGGGATGATGGAGGGTTAAATGACTTGCCCAGAGTCGCAAGGAGCTGCAGCGGGAATTTAACCTGGTTACCCTGGTTCTCAGGCTGCTGCTCTAAACATTAGGCTATTCTTCCACTCACTAAAATGGAGTCTGGATGCCTCACCAACCTACTACATTTCTTTGAAGGGGCGAATAAACACGTGGATAAAGGTGAGCCGGTTCATATTGTGTATCTCAATTTTCAAAAGGCATTTGACAAAATACCTCAAGAAAGACTCCTGAGGAAATTAAAAAGTCATGGGATAGGAGGCAAATCAAAGATACTTACCTGAGGCAGGTATTCTTCGAGGACAGCAGGCTGATTGTTCTCACATGTGGGTCGACGTCCGTGGCAGCCCAGGAATCGGCAAACAAATTTTGCAAGCAAAATAAAAACAAAGACTTTTGAGAAAGTTCCGTCGCGCAGGCAGCATGAACCACGTATGCACGAATGATTTCCCGCCCGCTGCGCGAGCATGCCTCTTTAGTTCAATCAAAAAGCATATATAAACAACAATAAGAACTCCAAAGGGGAGGAGGGCGGGTTTGTGAGAACAATCAGCATGCTGTCCTCAGAGAATACCTGCTACAGTTAAGTATCTTCGCTTTTTCCGAGAACAAGCAGGCTGCTTGTTCTCACATGTGGGGTATCCCTAGCAAACCAGGCTCACTCAAAACAATGAACATTGGTCAATTGGGCCTCGAAATGGCGAGGACATAACTTAGATTGACCTGAAACCAAAATCAACTAACTGAGAGTGCAGCTTGGAACAGAAAAAATTGGGTCTAGGGGGGGGAGTTGGATTCTAAACCCCAAACAGATTCTGCAGCACTGCCTGCCCAAACCGACTGTTGCGTTAGGTATCCTGCTGAAGGCAGTAGTGAGATGTGAATGTGTGGACTGATGACCACGTTGCAGACTTGCAAATCTCTTCAACGGAGGCCAACTTTAAGTGGGCCACTGACACAGTCATGGCTCTAACATTATGAGCCTTGACATGGCCCTCTAGAGTCAGCCCAGCTTGAGCATAAGTGAAGGAAATGCCATCTGCTAGCCAATTGGAGATTGTGCGTTTTCCGATGGCGACTCCCTTACTGTTGGGATTGAGAGAAACAAACAACTGGGCGGACTGTCTCCTGTGTCCACTCCACGTAAAAGGCCAATGCTTTCTTGCAATCCAAGGTATTTAAACTGCTTTCGCCAAGGCGGGAATGAGGACAGGGAAAGAATGTTGGCAAGACAATGGACTGGTTCAGATGGAACTCCGACACCACCTTAGACAGGAACTTAAGGTACATGCGGAGGACTACTCTATTATGATGGAACTTGATATAAGGTGCATGCACCACCAAGGCCTGAAGCTCACTGACCCTATGAAGTGAAGTAACAGCCACCAAGAAAAATGACCTTCCAGGTCAAGTACTTCAGATGGCAGAATTCAGTGGCTCAAAAGGAGCCCTCATCAGCTGGGTGAGAACGACGTTGAGATTCCTTGACACTGGTAGAGGTTTGACCGGGGGCTTTGACAAAAGCAAACCTCTCATAAAGCGAACAACTAAAGGCTGTCCAGAGGCTTACCTTCTAAACGGCAAAGATAAGCACTAATCGCACTAAGGTGAACTCTTACGGAGTTGGTCTTGAGACCAGACTCTGACAAGTGTAGAAGGTATTCAAGCAGGGTCTGTGTAGGACAAGAAAGAGGATCTAGGGCCTTGCTATCACACCATACGGCAAACCTGCTCCATTTGAAAGAGTAACACCTCTTCGTGAATCTTTCTGGAAGCAAAGCAAGACTCGAGAGACACCCTCTGAAAGACCCAAGGAGGCGAAATTCTAAGCTCTCAACATCCAGGCCGTGAGAAGCCAGAGACTGGAGGTTGGGATTTAGAAGTAACCCCTCGTTCTGAGTGATGAGGGTTGGAAAACATTCCAATCTCCACAGTTCCTCGGAGGACAACTCCAGAAGAAGAGGGAACAAATCTGACGTGGCCAGAAGGGAGCTACTAGAATCATGGTTCCGCAGTCTGTTTGAGTGTCAGCAAAGTCTTCCCTATTAGAGGTATGGGAGGATATGCAATGCAATGCAGGAGAAAGGCTTCTGACGCTAGTCTGTCGTGGGCCTGAAGCATGGAACAGAACTGATCGACCTTGTGATTGATCTGAGTTGCAAAAAGATCCACCGAGGGCGTGCCCACGCTCAGAAGATCTTGCAGATTACGGTCATGTTCAGTGACCACTCGTGAGGTTGCACTACCCTGCTCAGTCTGTCGATCAGACTGTTGTTTACGCCTGCCAGATAAGTGGCTTGGAGAAACATGCCGAAACGGCATGCCCAAAGCCACATCTGGACGGCTTCCTGACACAGAGGGCAAGATCCAGTGCCCCCTGCTTGTTGGTATAATACTTGGCAATCTGATTGTCTGTCTGAATCAATATGACTTGGTTGGACAGCCGGTCTCTGAAAGCCTTTACAGCGTTCCAAATCGCTCTTAATTCCAGGAGATTGATCTGAAGACCTTTTTCCTAAAAGGACCAAGCTTCTTGAGTGTGAGTCCATCTACATGAGCTCCCCACCCCAAGAGGGATGCATCCGTCGTCAGCACTTTTTGTGGCTCAGGAATTTGGAATGGATGTCCCAGGATCAAATTGGATCGAACTGTCCACCACTGCAAGTAATTTCGAAAGTCGGTGGACAGTTGGGTCACATCCTCTAAACTTCCCGCAGCTTGATACCACTGGAATCTAGGGTCCATTGAGCTTATCTCATGTGTAACGTGACATGGGAGTCACGTGAACTATGGAGGCCATGTGCCCCAGAAGTCTCAACATCTGCCGAGCCGTGATCTGTTGAGACGCTCGAAACAAGGACACTAGGGACAGGAGGTTGTCTGCCCTCGCCTCTGGGAGAAAGCACCAGCAGTCTTTGTGTTCAACAGTGCTCCAATGAATTCCAATTTTTGAACTGGGGTGAGATGGGACTTGGAATAATTGATCACAAATCCCAGAAGTTCTAGCACCTGAATAGTCATTCACATGGACTGTAGAGCGCCCACCTTCGAGGTGCTCTTCAACAGCCAACTGTTGAGATAAGGGAACACATGCACTCCCAGTCTGCGTAGCGACGCTGCGACTACAGCCAGGCACTTTGTGAGCACCCTGCGAGCAGACGACAGAAGGGCAGTACACAGTACTGAAAGTGCTGTGTTCCTAGCCGAAATCGAAGATACTTCCTATGAGCTGGAAGTATCGTGTGTGTAAGCATCCTTTAAGTCCAGAGAGCATAGCCAATCGTTCTCTTGAATCATGGGAAGAAGGGTGCCCAGGGAAATCATCCTGAATTTTTCTCAAACCAAATATTTGTTCAGGCCCCTTAGGTCTAGGATGGGACGCATCCCCCCCCCCCCCCCCCCCCCCCCCAATTTTCTTTTGCACAAGAAAGTACCTGGAATAGAATCCCAGCCCTTCTTCCCCTGGTGGAACGGGTTCGACCGCACTGGCCTTTAGAAAGGCAGAGAGGTCCTCTGCAAGTACCTGCCTGTGTTGGGAGCTGTAAGGAATGAGCTCCTGGGGGGCAATTGGAGGTTTGAATTCCAGATTGAGGGTGTATCCTAACCGGACTATTTGAAACCCACTGGTCGGAGGTTATGAGAAGCCACCTTTGGTGAAAAAACATCAATCTCCCCACTACCGGCAAGTCGTCCAGTACAGACACTTTTACAGAGGCTATGCTGAACTGGAGCCAGTCAAAAGCCCGTCCCTTGCTTTTGCTGGGGAGCAGAGTGGGCCTTAGACGCAAGCTGTTGACGAGAACGAGCTCGCTGGGGCTGAGCCTGGGCAGGCTGCCGAGAAGCAGGAGTGTACCTACGCCTAGAGTAGGAATAGGGAGCACTTCTCTTCCCTCCAAAAATCATCCTAGATGAGGAGGCTGTAGCAGAAGGCGCCCGGCGGGAGAGAAATCCATAGCAACATTATGCTTCTTAATCTGATTAACGAGATCCTCTACTCTTCTCTCCAAAAAGATTGTCCCCCCCCCCCCCCCCCCCCCCCCGGGCAAGGAACATCCGCCATCCGCTGCTGGACAGAATGATCCAGGTCACAGACACGCAGCCATGAGAGTCGCGCATCACTATACCTTGAGCAGCGATCCTGGATGTCATGTCAAAAGTGTCAAAAGTACCCCTGCCCAGGAACTTGCGACACGCCTTCTGATGCCTGACCACCTGGCGAAAAGGCTCGGCCAGCTCCGTAGGGAGTGTCTCAACCAAGCTGGATAGTTGACATATCGAGTCCCGCAGGTGTACGCTTGTGAAAGCTAGTATGACTGGATCTTGGCAGCGAGCATAGCGGCCTGATACGTCTTTCTCCCAAAAGAGTCAAGAGCCCTAGCTTCTCTGCCTGGGGGTGCCGAAGCATAGTCTCTAGTACTCCTAGCTCTCTTGAGAGCAAATCCCACCACCATGGAATTGTGGGTAATAGGGACCTCATCAATCCAGGTTAATCGTGGGATCCGGTATTGGGCCTCAGCTTTCTTGGGAACCACAGGGGCCAGAAAGAGGGGCGGATCAGTTTCGCAAAGTACTTCCTTCAGTACCTTATGCAGAAGGACTGTCACAGCCTCTTTAGCTGGAGAGAATAATCCAGGACCTCGAGCATCTCAGTCCTGGGCTCATCCTAAACCTCCACAGGGAAGGGAATAGCCGCAGCCATTTCCCGGACAAAGGAGGAAAAAGACAGTCGGGTGGAGATAGTCTTCTTTCCAGCAGAGGAGAAGGGTCAGAGGGAATCCGAAAGGACTCATCAGAAGAGAAGTACCTGGGATCTTCATCTGATTCCCACGAGCACTCCTGCTCAGTGTCAGATACAACCTGTGTCAAGGTATTCTGACACTGGACCTGCCTCGACGCCGAGGAACAGTCCTCTGTGGCGATGTTGAGAAGTCGACACCCGATCCGACTGCGGCGGTGAAGCTCCCTCCACCAACGTCGAAGGGGAGTCGACCTGGGTGGCAGCTGACACCGATACCGCAGGCGGCACCGCAGTCGGAGACCTCACCACAGGAGAAGGGCCAGATACCACTATAGCAGATGGCACAGAAGGCGCAAGCACCCCAGACACTGAAGCTGATTGTTGCAGTAAGCCTTCCAGAAGTTCTTGAAACCAGGCTCGGATACGCTCGTCGAGAGCCGCCATCGGAGAAAGCTGCGGGGCCGGTGGAACAGGCGGTGTCAGAATCCGTGGAAGCTCAGGAGCAGGTACCTGGCTGCCAAGAGACCGACGCATCGACACCTCCTGTACCAAGGAGGAGCGGTCCTCTCGGCGCCAACGCTTCTCGGGTGCTGACTCTCTCGACACCCCGGAACTCCCGGTACCCTGTGTCAGAGAGAACGATGACGATGCTTCTTAGCCTTCGCTCGACACCCGTCATCAAGACTCCTCGGTACCGATGAGGAGGATGTGGAATCTTCAGGTCTCCTCGGGGCCGGGTCCAATGAAGGTCTGGTCCCATAACAGGAGGCCTCGAGACAGGTGGAGACCCACTCGATGCCTCACTGCTCCCAGCGCGAGTTGGTCTCTCAGCAGCCATTACCTCTCTCCTCGATGTCGATGTTGACGTCGAAGGACTGGACTGAGCCCCAAAAACCTTCTCTTGTTGGGCATCTCGAGACGCTTGGGTCCATTTCTTCATACGAAGACACAGACTACAAGCGGCTGGGCTATGGTCGGGCCCAAGGCACTGGATACACCAAGTGTGGGTATCTGTACCTGAGATGGTCCGGTTCCACCGAGTTCAACGTTTGAAGCCGCTGGGTGTCTTCGATGACATGGAAGAAAAAATGGCTTTGGCTAAATCAAACGACGCGATTGTGCCAAGAAAGAAAAAGCACAAAAAAGGGAAAAACCCAACTGCGCGGCCCAAAGGCCCGGCCATGTCGAAAAAGAAAGGAAACTTTAAAATGGCAAAAAGATAAGAAGCTATGGGAAAACTACTTCTTTTTTTTCTTTATTTATACGTTTATAAATTTTACAAGCATCACAACTTGAACAAGAAAAATGAGACATATACAAATTTAGGAAATGATAATTAAGGTAAACAAGTTACATCTTATATTAGACCACCAGTAATGGGGGGTAGGGGTCCGTTACAAACTCAGGAGATGAGATTCAAGCAATAAGAATTTATAAAAAATAAAAGAAAGGCTTAACACTTTTATCCACCAAAACTATTACTAATTCCTTTAGACCGTAGATCATAACCGTGCGACTCCAACAGATCTCATAATTTTTTTCTTTTGATCAATAAAGCGAATGCTACATACCTGTAGAAGGTATTCTCCGAGGACAGCAGGCTGATTGTTCTCACTGATGGGTGACGTCCACGGCAGCCCCTCCAATCGGAATCTTCCTAGCAAAGTCCTTTGCTAGCCCTCGCGCGCCGCGCATGCGCGGCCGTCTTCCCGCCCGAAACCGGCTCGAGCCGGCCAGTCTCGTATTGTAGCAAAAGAGAAACAAGGGAAGACTCAACTCCAAAGGGGAGGCGGGCGGGTTTGTGAGAACAATCAGCCTGCTGTCCTCGAAGAATACCTTCTACAGGTATGTAGCATTCGCTTTCTCCGAGGACAAGCAGGCTGCTTGTTCTCACTGATGGGGTATCCCTAGCCCCCAGGCTCACTCAAAACAACAACCATGGTCAATTGGGCCTCGCAACGGCGAGGACATAACTGAGATTGACCTAAAAAATTTACCAACTAACTGAGAGTGCAGCCTGGAACAGAACAAACAGGGCCCTCGGGGGGTGGAGTTGGATCCTAAAGCCCAAACAGGTTCTGAAGAACTGACTGCCCGAACCGACTGTCGCGTCGGGTATCCTGCTGCAGGCAGTAATGAGATGTGAATGTGTGGACAGATGACCACGTCGCAGCTTTGCAAATTTCTTCAATGGAGGCTGACTTCAAGTGGGCTACCGACGCTGCCATGGCTCTAACATTATGAGCCGTGACATGACCCTCAAGAGCCAGCCCCGCCTGGGCGTAAGTGAAGGAAATGCAATCTGCTAGCCAATTGGATATGGTGCGTTTCCCTACAGCCACTCCCCTCCTATTGGGATCAAAAGAAACAAACAATTGGGCGGACTGTCTGTGGGCTGTGTCCGCTCCAGGTAGAAGGCCAATGCTCTCTTGCAGTCCAATGTGTGCAGCTGACGTTCAGCAGGGCAGGAATGAGGACGGGGAAAGAATGTTGGCAAGACAATTGACTGGTTCAGATGGAACTCCGACACGACCTTTGGCAAGAACTTAGGGTGAGTGCGGAGGGACTACTCTGTTATGATGAAATTTGGTGTAAGGGGCCTGGGCTACCAGGGCCTGAAGCTCACTGACTCTACGAGCTGAAGTAACTGCCACCAAGAAAATGACCTTCCAGGTCAAGTACTTCAGATGGCAGGAATTCAGTGGCTCAAAAGGAGGTTTCATCAGCTGGGTGAGAACGACATTGAGATCCCATGACACTGTAGGAGGCTTGACAGGGGCTTTGACAAAAGCAAACCTCTCATGAAGCGAACAACTAAAGGCTGTCCTGAGATCGGCTTACCTTCCACATGGTAATGGTATGCACTGATTGCACTAAGGTGAACTCTTACAGAGTTGGTCTTGAGACCAGACTCAGACAAGTGCAGAAGGTATTCAAGCAGGGTCTGTGTAGGACAAGAGCGAGGAGCTAGGGCCTTGCTGTCACACCAGACGGCAAACCTCCTCCACAGAAAGAAGTAACTCCTCTTAGTGGAATCTTTCCTGGAAGCAAGCAAGACGCGGGAGACACCCTCTGACAGACCCAAAGAGGCAAAGTATACGCTCTCAACATCCAGGCCGTGAGAGCCAGGGACCAGAGGCTGGGATGCAGAAGAGCCCCTTCGTCCTGCGTGATGAGGGTCGGAAAACACTCCAATCTCCACGGTTCTTCGGAGGATAACTCCAGAAGAAGAGGGAACCAGATCTGACGCGGCCAAAAAGAAGCAATCAGAATCATGGTGCCTCGGTCTTGCTTGAGTTTCAACAAAGTCTTCCCCACCAGAGGAATGGGAGGATAAGCATACAGCAGGCCCTCCCCCCCAATCCAGGAGGAAGGCATCCGATGCCAGTCTGCCGGGGGCCTGAAGCCTGGAACAGAACTGAGGGACTTTGTGGTTCACTCGAGATGCGAAGAGATCCACCAAGGGGGTGCCCCACGCTTGGAAGATCTGGCGCACCACTCTGGAGTTGAGCGACCACTCGTGAGGTTGCATAATCCGGCTCAGTCTATCGGCCAGACTGTTGTTTACGCCTGCCAGATATGTGGCTTGGAGCACCATGCCGAGACGGCGAGCCCAGAGCCACATGCTGACGGCTTCCTGACACAGGGGGCGAGATCCGGTGCCCCCCTGCTTGTTGACATAGTACATGGCAACCTGGTTGTCTGTCTGAATTTGGATAATTTGATGGGACAGCCGATCTCTGAAAGCCTTCAGAGCGTTCCAGATCGCTCGCAACTCCAGGAGATTGATCTGTAGACCGCGTTCCTGGAGGGACCAGCTTCCTTGGGTGTGAAGCCCATCGACATGAGCTCCCCATCCCAGGAGAGACGCATCCGTTGTCAGCACTTTTTGTGGCTGAGGAATTTGGAAAGGACGTCCCAGAGTCAAATTGGACCAGATTGTCCACCAATACAGGGATTCGAGAAAACTCGTGGACAGGTGGATCACGTCTTCTAGACCCCCAGCAGTCTGATACCACTGGGAGGCTAGGGTCCATTGAGCAGATCTCATGTGAAGACGGGCCATGGGAGTCACATGAACTGTGGGAGGCCATATGGCCCAGCAATCTCAACATCTGCCGAGCTGTGATCTGCTGGGACGCTCGCACCCGCGAGACGAGGGACAACAAGTTGTTGGACCTTGTCTCTGGGAGATAGGCGCGAGCCGTCCGAGAATCCAGCAGAGCTCCTATGAATTCGAGTTTCTGCACTGGGAGAAGATGGGACTTTGGATAATTTATCACAAACCCCAGTAGCTCCAGAAGGCGAATAGTCATCTGCATGCACTGCAGGGCTCCTGCCTCGGATGTGTTCTTCACCAGCCAATCGTCGAGATATGGGAACACATGCACCCCCAGCCTGCGAAGTGCCGCTGCTACTACAGCTAGGCACTTTGTGAACACCCTGGGCGCAGAGGCGAGCCCAAAGGGTAGCACACAGTACTGGAAGTGGCGTGTGCCCAGCTGAAATCGCAGATACTGTCTGTGAGCTGGCAGTATCGGGATGTGTGTGTAGGCATCCTTCAAGTCCAGAGAGCATAGCCAATCGTTTGCTGAATCATGGGGAGAAGGGTGCCCAGGGAAAGCATCCTGAACTTTTCTTTTACGAGATATTTGTTCAGGGCCCTTAGGTCTAGGATGGGACGCATCCCCCCTGTTTTCTTTTCCACAAGGAAGTACCTGGAATAGAATCCCAGCCCTTCTTGCCCGGATGGCACGGGCTCGACCGCATTGGCGCTGAGAAGGGCGGAGAGTTCCTCTGCAAGTACCTGCTTGTGCTGGAAGCTGTAGGATTGAGCTCCCGGTGGACAATTTGGAGGTTTTGAGGCCAAATTGAGGGTGTATCCTTGCCGGACTATTTGCAGAACCCACTGATCGGAGGTTATGAGAGGCCACCTTTGGTGAAAAGCTTTCAACCTCCCCCCGACCGGCAGGTCGCCCGGCACTGACACTTGGATGTCGGCTATGCTCTGCTGGAGCCAGTCAAAAGCTCGCCCCTTGCTTTTGCTGGGGAGCCGCGGGGCCTTGCTGAGGCGCACGCTGCTGACGAGAGCGAGCGCGCTGGGGCTTAGCCTGGGCCGCAGGCTGTCGAGAAGGAGGGTTGTACCTACGCTTGCCAGAAGAGTAGGGAACAGTCCTCCTTCCCCCAAAAAATCTTCTACCTGTAGAGGTAGATGCTGAAGGCTGCCGGCGGGAGAACTTGTCGAATGCGGTATCCCGCTGGTGGAGATGCTCTACCACCTGCTCGACTTTCTCTCCAAAAATATTGTCCGCACGGCAAGGCGAGTCCGCAATCCGCTGCTGGAGTCTATTTTCCATGAGAGCCATGAGAGCCTGCGCATCACCACAACTTGAGCAGCGGCCCTGGACGCAACATCAAAGGTGTCATACACCCCTCTGGCCAGGAATTTTCTGCACGCCTTCAGCTGCCTGACCACCTCCTGAAAAGGCTTGGCTTGCTCAGGGGGGAGAGCATCAACCAAGCCCGCCAACTGCCGCACATTGTTCCGCATGTGTATGCTCGTGTAGAGCTGGTAAGACTGGATTTTGGCCACGAGCATAGAGGAATGGTAGGCCTTCCTCCCAAAGGAGTCTAAGGTTCTAGAGTCTTTGCCCGGGGGCGCCGAAGCATGCTCCCTAGAACTCTTAGCCTTCTTTAGGGCCAGATCCACAACTCCAGAGTCGTGAGGCAACTGAGTGCGCATCAGCTCTGGGTCCCCATGGATCCGGTACTGGGACTCGATCTTCTTGGGGATGTGGGGGTTACTTAATGGCTTGGTCCAGTTCGCAAGCAATGTCTTTTTCAGGACATGGTGCAAGGGAACAGTGGACGCTTCCTTAGGTGGAGAAGGATAGTCCAGGAGCTCAAGCATTTCAGCCCTGGGCTCGTCCTCCACAACCACCGGGAAGGGGATGGCCGTAGACATCTCCCGGACAAAGGAAGCAAAAGACAGACTCTCGGGAGGAGAAAGCTGTCTTTCAGGAGAGGGAGTGGGATCGGAAGGAAGACCCTCAGACTCCTCGTCAGAGAAATATCTGGGGTCTTCTTCTTCTTCCCACGAGGCCTCACCCTCGGTGTCAGACACAAGTTCACGGACCTGTGTCTGCAACCTCGCCCGGCTCGACTCGGTGGAGCCACGTCCACGATGGGGGCGTCGAGAGGTAGACTCCCTTGCCCGCATCGGCGAAGCTCCCTCCGCCGACGTAGTCGGGGAGCCCTCCTGGGAGGTGGCCGCAGTCGGCACCGCATGCGGTACCGACGTCGGGGACCTCACCCCGGGCGATGGGCCAGCCGGCGCCACGCTCGACGGTACCGGAGGCGCAAGCACCGCCGGTACCGGAGGGGTAGGGCGCAACAGCTCTCCCAGAATCTCTGGGAGAACGGCCCGGAGGCTCTCGTTCAGAGCGGCTGCAGAGAAAGGCAAGGAGGTCGATGCAGGCGTCGACGTCAGAACCTGTTCCGGGCGTGGAGGCTGGTCCGGGCTGTCCAGAGTGGAGCGCATCAACACCTCCTGAACAGAGGGTGAGCGGTCCTCTCGGTGCCGATGCCTGCTGGGTGCCAACTCCCTCGGCGACCCAGAGCTCTCGGTGCCGACGCGGGGAGGAGACCGGTGTCGATGCTTCTTCGACTTCTTCCGAAGCATGTCACCGGAGCTCCCCGGCACTGACGAGGAGGACGTAGAATCCATCCGTCGCTTCCTCAGGGCCGAGGTCGAAGCAGGTCGATCCCGGGGGGGCTGTACCGCAGGAGCCCTCAGGGTAGGGGGAGACCCACCCGAAGGCTCACCGCCACCAGCAGGGGAATGGACAGCCCTCACCTGCACTCCACCCGATGCACCACCGTCCGACGACATCAGGAGACGAGGTCCCGGTACCACCGACGTCGATGCAGCTATCCGATGTCTCGGCGCCGATGCAGAGGGCCGATGCCTCGATGCACTCGATGCACTGGCGGCCAAGGATGAAGGTCTGGACGCTGATGACGTCGATGCACACGATGACCCCGGTGCCGATGCCGACGAAGAGCCCGAGAACAAAACGTTCCACTGGGCCAATCTCGCTACCTGAGTCCGCCTTGTAACAGGGAACACAGACTACAGTTCTGAGGACGGTGCTCGGCCCCCAGACACTGAAGACACGAAGAGTGCCTATCAGTGAGCGAGATTACCCGGGCGCACTGGGTGCACTTCTTGAAGCCGCTGGAAGGCTTCGATGTCATGGGCGGAAAAATCACGCCGGCGAAATCAAAATCCGAAATGACGAATTTGGAGCACCAAAACTTTAAGGGAGAAAAATCTCGACCGAGGCCGAAAAGAGGCCTACCCCGACGACGAAAGAAAACTTACCGGGGCGAAAACTGGAAACACGGGAAGGGGCAAACGAAACCCAAGGGGGTTTCCGGAGCACTTCCCGAACAAAGTTAGAACTTTAAAAAACACGTCTATTTTAAAACGGACGCGCGAGGTCGACTCTCCGGGGCTCGACATGACAAAAACACAGCCGTACCGAGTGCGGACGAAAGAAGACTGGCCGGCTTGAGCCGGTTTCGGGCGGGAAGATGGCCGCGCATGCGCGGTGCGCGCGGGCGCGCGAGGGCTAGCAAAGGACTTTGCTAGGAAGATTCCGATTGGAGGGGCTGCCGTGGACGTCACCCATCAGTGAGAACAAGCAGCCTGCTTGTCCTCGGAGAAACTGCTTTAAATGGTCAGGTATAAAGAAAACATATTTTGTTCCCAAATATTTTATATTACATTTACAGGGGTAATTTAAGTTAAATGATGCACCTAAAGCTATCATTGCTGTTCTCAATGCAAGAAACGCTTTTGTTCTCTCTTGGGTTTGCTTGGTGACATCAGGAAAAACCCATATTTTACCTCCACAGAATGGTAATTGTAGGTTTTTTTAAGGCTAATTTTCTCACAGCCTCGTGATCTTGTTCAAAAATAAATGAAACAAGCAATGTTTGTCTCTCTGTTGCTGATGTCAATGATGTTTCCAGAATATCTGAAACATTCAATTCTCCTTGTACTTGTGGAAAGTTCTGTAAATCTTCTTTGTTTTTTTAATTAGGTAAATAATATATCTTGTTTAAAGGCAGAATATTTTCTGGGGAATATTTTAAGTTCTCAATCAGATAACATTTAAATATTTCCAAAGGAGTATACACAGGTGTTCGTGGGAAGTTCAATAAACAAAGGTTTAACCTTCGATTATAGTTCTCAAATTGTTCCAATTTATGGTGTATTAATGTGTTATCCTTTATCAACTGCACAGAAGTTTCCTTCGTTTTGCTCATTTCTTCTTTCAAAGAATTTATTTTTTCATTTTCTTCAATTTTCATTGATGTAAATGCCATAGATAAGTTTTGAACAGTACTTACAAGCGTTTCTATTTGGCCTGTTGAGTCCATCATGGTACGATCCAGGCGCTGGAGTGTCTCCCAGATGGCCTCCAGCATAACCGTCGCAGATATGACCTTAGTTGTTTCCGGTCTCATCAAGGGAACCAAAGTTCTCCGAGCCTCAGCGAGAGAATCGGCCTCGGGTCCCTGACGCGGTATACCTCCCCCCTCTTCATGGGTAGAGGTTCCACCCCGTTGGTCGAGTCCAGCTGGATGCGGCGGTGGGAAAAGCGTCGGAGGGGACAATGTTATGTCCAATCCCAGGAGCTCGGCTTCTCCTTGAGCCGAAAGTTCAGCAGGATCTCCGACTGCAAGTAGGGTGGACTATCTTGTTATGAATCTTTCTAAGCTTTGTTGCCTGGGCAATGAAGTTCTGGCCGACGGAGCCCCGACCTTCATGGATCCTTTTCTTTTCGTATGAGGCATATTTAAAAAGAGAGAAAAAGGTATTCACAAGAAAACCAGAAAAAAAGCACAGTAAGCTCAGCTACTACTACTACTACTATTTAGCATTTCTATAGTGCTACAAGGCATACGCAGCGCTGCACAAACATAGAATAAAGACAGTCCCTGCTCAAAGAGCTTACAATCTAATAGACAAAAAATAAATAAAGTAAGCAAATCAAATCAATTAATGTGAACGGGAAGGAAGAGAGGAGGGTAGGTGGAGGCGAGTGGTTACAAGTGGTTACGAGTCAAAAGCAATGTTAAAGAGGTGGGCTTTCAGTCTAGATTTAAAGGTGGCCAAGGATGGGGCAAGACGTAGAGGCTCAGGAAGTTTATTCCAGGCGTAGCTAGAACATTCACGAGGAGCTTAAGGTGCTGCCATCTTGCTCCACCCCCTTTTTAAAAAAAAAATCTTTTAAGAAAAAAGAAAATAAAAGCGAAAATCAGTCGCGAAGAGTAGTTCTCTTCCTGGGCCTGACGGAGCGCAGTGAAAACACTGCCGCACCTAACCGCGGAGAAAAAAAGAACTAAAGAGGCACGCTTGTGTGGCGGGCGGGAAGTTGTTCGTGCATATGCGGTTCACGCTGGCCGCGCGACAAACCTTTCCTGAAAGACTCTGTTTTTATTTTGCTTGCAAATTTTGTTTGCCAATTCCTGGGCCGCTGCAGACGTCCTCGGAGAATGTCTTATTGTAGATTAAGATCTGGTTAAAGATAGAAAACAGTAGGCTTAAAAGGTCAGTATTCTCAATGGAGAAGAGTAGATAGTGTGGTTTCCCAGGGGTCTGTGATGGGACCGCTGATTTTTAACATATTTATAAATGATTTAGAGATGGGAATAACTAGAGAGGTAATTACATTTTCTGACAACACAAAGTTATCAAAGTTGTTAAATCAGAAGAGGATTCTGAAAATTTCAAGAGGACCTTATGAAACTGGGCATCCAAATGGAAGTAAGTGTTTAATGTGAGCAAGTGCAAAGTGATACATGTGGGAAAGAGGAACCTAAATTATAGCTACATGATGCAGAATTCCACATTAGGAATTAACATCCAGGAAAAGGATCTAGATGTCAATGTTGATGATACTTTGAAACCAGCAGCCTGTTTTTACTAAGGACAAGGAATCTATAGTGACTTTCTCCCAACATGCAGCAAAGAACTGAATCTAACCCACCACAAGAAGGGCAGACAAAGTATGCTGTGTAGGGAGTACCGCTTTGCAATAGGTGGTTATAGTCAAAAAGATAACTACTATTCTTGCTGAGCAGGCATGGCCTGCCTTGGTTGAGCTCTTTCTCACTGTTGAGATTTAACAAAGACAGGATGTTGTATATGGGTGGATAATCCTCTTAGGGTAATAAAACCTCTGTAATCCTGATTTGAACTGGTGCACTTAGAGCAAATAGATGCTGAAAAGTGGCGCACTGATGTTTTATGATGTCTAATATTTCTTTCACCTTATCTCAAAATAATGAGCTCCATGTGCAAGAAGCATCTGTCAGTTTGACGTGAACATTTTCATGTAATCCAGACAAACATGATCAAGTTAGTCTGGTGGCAATGTTAGAGGCTGAAATTCTGGACTAATGGTCCAGGTTTTCAGAATATTCCTAATGAATATGCGTATCTGCTATTATCTGGGTTCCTTAATTCCAATTTAGTTGCACATATTTTTTACAACCATTACTCAGCAACTATGCCATATACAAAACTTTATTATACCAACTTGAATTTACAATACTCTTATTAAAACATATCATTCACATCACCACCTTTTGTTCACCTCATAAAATACCATTCATCCCCTCATACATCCAAAACCACCTAACAATTCCCTGCAACCAGTTCACTGTTAAATCATTAATAGCTATACACTCAATGCTTATCTTCATAGCAGAACCGATGACACCATTTGCCTCAAGAAATCTTTGGATACCCTTGAATATCAAAATGTTACACAAGTAAATGTCAACTGGTCTCCGAAAACTCCTTTCATCTACTTTGCTCCTGAAGTTCATAAAACCCTTGCCTCGCCCCCAGGGCATCCAATCGTGTCAAGCTGGGACTCATTGTTTGAGCCGTTATCACAGTTTGTTGATTTTCATTTGCGCCCATGCTTGGATCATATTAGCTCTTGTGAGGGATTTGGCGCATCTTTTGGATCAGTATGAGGTGGCGGGTGATCAGGATATTATACTGGCTACTTTAGATGTCATTGCACTTTATATCAACATACCTCAGTTGGCTGCTGTGGAGCTGCTTGGACGCTTATTGAATACTTTACCCTTATCTGAGGGTGAGATTATACTACTAAAAAATATGGTTGAATTAATTATATTTAACAATTTTTTAATGTATGAAAGACAGTTTTTCCATCAGATCAAGGGGGTCGCAATGGGGGCCTGTTTATACATGGCCCAATTTGAAGAGACAAAAGAAAGGTAAAATTATGTATAATCATACCTGATAATTTTCTTTCCATTAATCATAGCTGATCAATCCATAGACTGGTGGGTTGTGTCCATCTACCAGCAGGTGGAGATAGAGAGCAAACTTTTGCCTCCCTATATGTGGTCATGTGCTGCCGGAAACTCCTCAGTATGTCGATATCAAAGCTCCATCCGCAGGACTCAGCACTTAGAGAATTACACCCACGAAGGGACACTCTGCCCAGCTCACCACCGCCGAAACGGGGGAGGGGAATTAACCCAGCTCATCCCCACACAAGTGGGGGAGGGGAATCCGTCCAGCTCATCCCCGCGGAGCGGGGGAGGGACACCACACCCGCCGATGCGGGGGGATCTGGCTTATCCTGCAACCGCAACCGCGGGAGGAGCTGACTGACCCTAACACCGCCGAAGCGGGAGGGGTACAAAGCTGCCCTACAGCCGCACGAAGCGGGAGGGAGTGCCGGCAGAATTTATGTCTCAATCCAGCCCCGTAGAACGGGGGGGAGAGGAATGCAGCAGCTCACTGTAACACAAACTCGTCTCAACTCTTGAAGAATCCAAGTGAAAAAACTTGAACACGAAGTCTTTCTGAAGTAACTGAAGACTAAACTTGAACCTGAAATGCAACCAGAATAAAAACAGTACAGATATCTGGGAGGGGCTATGGATTGATCAGCTATGATTAATGGAAAGAAAATTATCAGGTATGATTATACATAATTTTACCTTCCATATCATCAAGCTGATCAATCCATAGACTGGTGGGATGTACCGAAGCAGTACTCACCCAGGGCGGGACATAGAAATCCCTGACCTCAACACTGAAGCTCCAAACCGGGCCTCCGCCCGTGCAGCCACAGTCAAACGGTAATGCTTGGAGAATGTATGAGCCGAAGCCCACGTTGCCGCCTTGCATATCTCTTCCAAGGAGACGGATCCGGCCTCTGCCATCGAGGCCGCCTGAGCTCTCGTGGAGTGAGCCTTCAGCTGGATAGGCGGCACCTTCCCCGCGGCCACATAAGCCGCTGCAATGGCTTCCTTGTCCCATCTTGCCACTGTAGGCTTAGCAGCCTGCAGACCCTTACGAGGACCTGCAAACAGGACAAACAGATGATCCGATTTCCGGAAATCATTGGTCACTTCCAAGTATCTGATGATGACTCGTCTCACATCCAGATATTCAAGAGCGGAGTACTCCTCTGGGTAGTCCTCCCTACGAAAGGAAGGGAGACAGAGCTGCTGATTCACATGGAAGCGAGAACCAATCTCGGGCAGGAAGGAAGGCACTGTGCGAATAGTCACTCCTGCCTCAGTGAACTGCAGAAAAGGCTCTCGACATGAGAGCGCCTGGAGCTCGGAAACTCTTCTGGCTGAAGAGATAGCCACCAAAAAGACTGCTTTCAACGTCAGGTCTTTCAGAGATGCCCTCGACAAGGGTTCCAAAGGCGGCTTCTGCAATGCTCTTAGCACCAGGTTGAGATTCCACGCAGGCACCACTGAGTGCAGAGGAGGGCGCAGGTGATTAACTCCCTTGAGAAAGCGCACCACATCTGGCTGCGAAGCCAGGGAAGCACCCTTCAGGCGGCCCCTGAAGCAAGCCAGAGCCGCTACCTGGACTTTAAGGGAACTGAGCGACAGGTCTTTCTCCAGACCTTCTTGCAGGAACGCCAACACTGAAGAAATTGGAGCAGTAAAGGGAGAAAGTGAGCCTGCTTCACACCATGCTGCAAAGATACGCCAAACCCTGGCGTAAGCAGTAGAAGTAGAGCGCTTCCTCGCTCTCAGCATAGTGGCGATGACCTTGTCTGAGAAGCCCTTCTTCCTCAGACGCTGCCGCTCAATAGCCAGGCCGTAAGACCAAAGGGAGAGGAATCCTCCATCACCACGGGACCCTGATGTAACAGGCCCTGCTCCACTGACAGCCGCAGAGGATCGTCGACTGAGAGCCTGAACAAGTCCGCATACCAGGGACGTCTGGGCCAATCCGGACCCACCAGGATTACCCTGCCGGGATGCTTTGCCACCCGGTCTAGCACCCTGCCCAACATGGGCCAGGGCGGGAACACATAGAGGAGCTCTTGTGTCGGCCACTGTTGGAGAAGAGCATCTACTCCCAGGGATCGAGGGTCCCGTCCTCTGCTGAAAAAGCGCGGCACTTGGCAATTGGCCGATGACGCCATCAGATCTAGGCTCGGCTGGCCCCAGCGCTTCGTGATGTCCAAGAACGCCTGAGCAGATAGTTGCCACTCTCCGGGCTCCAAGGTATGGCGACTGAGAAAGTCCGCCTTGACATTCATGACTCCGGCAATGTGTGCCGCTGAAAGCTGCTCCAGGTTCACTTCCGCCCACTGGCAAAGACTCATAGCCTCCTTGGCTAGAGGGGCGCTCTGGGTACCTCCCTGGCGGTTGATATAGGCCACAGCCGTGGCATTGTCCGACAGGACCCGTACAGGCTTCAACACCAGTACCGGGATGAACTCCAATAACACCAACCGAATGGCTCTGAGTTCCAGGAGGTTGATAGACCACTTGCCTGTGCAGGAGACTAGAGCCCCTGCGCTGTCCTTCCCAAGCAGTGGGCTCCCCAGCCCATCAAAGAGGCATCTGTCGTGACGACAATCCACTCCGGGGTCACCAGAGGCAATCCTGCAGACAACTTGTCTGTCTGCGTCCACCAGCTCAGCGCCTTGCGCACTGCTGGGTCCACGGGAAGGCGCACAGCATAATCCTCCGACATCGGAGTCCAGCGCAGCAGCAGAGATAGCTGGAGTGGTCTCATATGAGCCCTGGCCCAGGGCACTACTTCCATCGTGGCCGTCATAGAGCCCAACAGCTGCACGTAGTCCCAAGCCCGAATAGGAGAGGCTACTAGGAACTAGTCCACCTGAGCCTGAAGCTTGTCAATCCGATTGTCTGGCAGGAACACTCTGCCCACTTGGGTGTCGAATCGAACTCCCAGATACTCCAGGGACTGAGTCGGCCGCAGCTGGCTCTTCTTCCAGTTGATGATCCATCCCAGGGAGCTCAAAAGAGCAACTACCCGGTCTATAGCTTTGCCGCACTCTGCATAAGAGGGGGCTCGGATCAACCAGTCGTCCAGATAAGGATGGACTTGTACTCCTTCCTTTAGCAGGAAGGCCGCTATGACCCCCAATACTTTGGAAAAGGTCCGCGGAGCAGTAGCCAACCCGAAAGGGAGGGCTCTGAACTGGAAGAGTCGTCTCAGGACTGTAAAACGCAGAAAGCGTTGGAGAGGAGGCCAGATGGGAATATGCAGGTACGCTTCCTTGATGTCCAAGGAAGCCAAGAACCCTCCTGCCTTCACTGCCGCTATAACAGAGCGGAGAGTCTCCATGCGAAAGTGCCTCACTTTCCAGGCCCAATTGACCCCTTTGAGGTCGAGGATAGGCCGGACAGAACCTCCTTTCTTTGGAACCACAAAGTAAATGGAGTAACGTCCCTTGCCAATCTGATTTTTTGGCACCGGAACGACCGCACCCAGGCGGATCAGGTTGTCCAAGGTCTGCTGCACTACCACAGCTTGACCGGAGACTTGCAGGGAGAGAGTACAAACCCGTCTCTTAAGGGTTGGCAGAACTCTAGCTTGTAGCCGTCTCTGATGACTTCCAGCACCCACGCGTCTGAAGTTATAGTGGTCCACTCGCCCAGAAACGAGGACAGCCGTCCTCCAATCTGCACTGGGGCGTGGACCAAGGCCCCGTCATTGGGTACGAGACCCTGGGGGAGGACCGGAGGGAACACCTCCGGGACGGCGGTCTCTGCGAAAGGAATGCTGCTTGGGGGAGAAATTCCTCTTGAAGGAAGAGGGGGCAGAGGAACCCGACTTGCCCGGGCGGTACCGACGGGCTTCCTGCAACCGTCCTCTGGAGGTACCGGGACGAGTACTAACCCGAGCCCTGACCTCTGGTAATTTCTTGCCCTTAGACGTGCCGAGATCGGTCACGATTTTGTCCAGCTCGACCCCAAAGAGCAGCTTGCCTTTAAAAGGCAATCTAGCCAGGCGGGATTTAGAGGCGTGGTCAGCAGACCAATGTTTCAGCCAAAGCCACCGCCGCGCAGAGACTGTCTGAGCCATGCCTTTAGCTGAGGCTCTCCAGACATCATACAGCAAGACTGCCAAATAGGCTAAGCCCGATTCCAGGGCCGGCCAATCAGCCCTCAAGGAATGATCCGAGGGGGAAGCCCGCTGCACCATAGTCCGGCACGCCCTGGCCACATAGGAGCCGCAAACTGAGGCCTGCAAACTTAAAGCAGCTGCCTCAAAGGACGACCTTAAGGCCGCCTCCAATCTTCTGTCTTGGGCGTCCTTTAGGACCGTGCCACCTTCCACCGGCAACGCCGTTTCTTAGTCACCGCAGTGATTAAAGAATCCACGGTAGGCCACAGATAGGCCTCACGTTCACTCACAGCCAAAGGATAGAGGCGGGACATAGCCCTAGCCACTTTAAGGCTCGTTTCCGGGACATCCCATTGAGCCGCAATTAAGGTGTGCATGGCATCATGCACGTGGAAGGTTCTAGGCGGGCGCTTCGTCCCCAGCATAATGGCAGAGCCAACAGGGGCTGAGGGAGAGACGTCCTCCGGAGAGGAAATCTTCAAAGTGTCCATGGCCTGTAACAACAGGTTGGGCAAATCCTCTGGGCTAAAAAGCCGCGCTGCAGAGGGGTCATCCGCTCCATCCGAGCGGGGATCTATCTCCTCCAAGGAATCCGCAAAGGATCGTTGGGAGACCTCAGACACGCTGCCCTCATCTACATCGGAGGAGACAAAAGTCCTCCAAGGCCTGGAAATCAACCCGAGGGCGTTTACCTCTGGGAACCTCAACCTCTTTATCAGAAGAGGGAGCAGGGGCAGCGTTTTGCATGAGGAAAGCCTGATGCAGCAGCAAAACAAACTCGGGGGAGAAACCCCCCAGACTGTGCACTTCCGCAGCCTGGGCAACAGCCCTAGACGCACTCTCAACCGGCGCTCGCAATAGCGGGGGAGAGACATGCTGCGCATCCAAAATGGTGTCCGGCGCGAAACTCCGTGAAGGAGCCGCGCGGGAAGAACGGCGCTTAACTTTAGCCGCTTTTGTGCCGTCACCCAAATTAAGGGCGTTCATGGCATTAATGTCTCCAACCTCAAGGGCGGCCCACGAAGAAGCCGTCCGAGCCGCGTGGCCGGCCAAGATGGCGGAGGCGAGGAGCGGGGGATGGGCGTTTATGGCGGGAAAAAACCGCCACGCCGGAGGAACGACCGGGACATTCATCGGTCACTAAACTATCACCCATCAAGGGCGAATCAGGTTGTAAAACCCCCGCATCCCCTCTAGAAGCGCTCCAGCGATCCGGGGAGCGACCCTTTGCGCCCTCGCCCTCCGACGCCATTGCCACGAGGAGAAGAATCGGGGAACCCCCTGCCCGCTATAAAAAGGTAAAATTACCTGCTTGCCGCTCCGAGCTGTAACGAACTGGTGTCCCAGTGAGTAGCTGCAATGAACGTTTAAAGAAACGTCGAATTAAACGCCTTTAAAGACGTTTAAAATTTTTTTTTTTTTTTTTTTTAAACGGAGCCAGCGGGAGGGGGGAGAAAAGGAGGGACCTGGCACCACCAGGTTTGCACTTGCTCAAAAGAGCCCTCAACCCCAGGCCTCAACAAAACCTAAGGATTAGGCTTGGAGGCCTAGCCAGAGCTGCTGCTGTGTGTGACCACCACCTGCTGAGATAGAGAACATACTGGGGAGTTTCCGGCAGCACATGACCACATATAGGGAGGCAAAAGTTTGCTCTCTATCTCCACCTGCTGGTAGATGGACACAACCCACCAGTCTATGGATTGATCAGCTTGATGATATGGGAAGTGGGAATGCAAACCAGGATTCCCAAGAACTGGACCACTGAAGTAATGAAAATAAAACAAAGTTTATTAACTGAAAAAAATGACTTGACACAACGTTGTGTTTCAGCTAAAAGGCCTACATCAGGAGTCTACAAATAAAAACAATATGTAAACAATAAGACAGAACAAACATATGACTCTAAACAACAATTGTTGTCTATTACTATGACAAATATAGTACGGTTATCCATTCACACCATTACCTGCTACTTTTTCGATCTACATGGTTCTATATAATTTTTGTATACATATTTTTTTCATTCAGTTTTTATTCATTATTTTCTACATCTATAATTGTTCAAATACAACCTATATTTTTAATGAATATTCATGTTTTAATATTTTATAGTTTGTTCAACAATTCAATGTCATCTGTATGTCTTGGGAATCCTGGTTTGCATTCCCACTTTCTTTTGTTACTTGAGCTTCTCCGTGGGACTTCTTGAGTTCTCCGCATCCGTGGATTCATTTTTGGTCCAATTTGAAGAGATGCATGTTTATCCATATCGATATTTTTCTAAGGTGATGGGGTGGTTACAGTATATTGATGATGTCCTTCTTATTTGGAAGGGTTCTACTGAGGAATTAAAACAATTCATTGAACAGTTGAATTCATGTGACCCCAATATTAAATTTGATTACCATATTGGTGGTCGTAATGTTAATTTTTTGGATGTGAATGTGCAATGGAGGGATGGACAGATCATCACGTGATCATACTGTAAACAGACTGATCGCAATGCCATACTGCACTATCGTAGCCATCATCCTCAAAAATTAAATTCCAGGCAGTCAGTTTCTACGAATTCAGAAATTATGCAGTTCCCATGATGAATTTCAGGAACAAGCTTGTTCTATGGCCACACGATTTAGACAACATGGGTACCCCTTTGAGGGTGGTATGGAGGGTAGCCAAATGTGCTTATAACTCGCAAAGAGTGTGGTTAAGACAATCATCTAGAGGAGAGTGTAGCTCTAGACTTACATGCATTCTGCCTTACACTCAGGCTTCAAACAAGGTAGTGCAAATTATTAGAAAATATTTGCCTATTTTAATTATACATATGCCACTTCAAGAGGTGTCAATGTTTGCCTACACATGGGAGCCATTTGGGAGACAGGCTATATAGTGGGGATTCACAATATAGTTAGACAGGGACACTACTTCATCCATGGTACACCAGGCGTGTGGACAATGTATATATTGTCAATATGTTTGGCAGGTGAAGGAGGTTAGTATTCATCATTCGAAGGGATGTGTGTTTAAGTTATTAACACACACCGATTGCAATACAGCGCAGTGTGTGTATGGAATCCGATGCCCATGCGGGCTATGGTACATCAGACAAACTAAACGCAAGATTAAAATTTGTATGGCTCAACATCTCAGCAATCTATGTCTGGGACGAATGGAGGCCCCCTTGGTATCTCATTGGGTGACAGCAGGCCATCAGATAGAGGAACTTAGATTTATAGTACTAAGTACAGTTATGGCTCCCAGGGGTGAGAATATCTCGTTAATGTTATCTAGGAAGGAGCAACACATCATTTTTCAGTGGAATACGGTAGCCCTTTTTGGGTTAAATAAAGAAATCGATTGACTCAGTGTGTAATGAAATGTGGGCAGGTTATTTAAAGGTGGTGAATCCAACTTACTCTATACGCATGCGCTGGCGTCTAATTTTGGCGCCACACCATGAGAGTCAGGAGGAGTGACTGGTCGCCCATGTTGCCAGTAAGGGATTGTTCAAGACTATTATAATATATTTTGTTTAGGTTATAATGAATGGTTGTGTGTGTGTATGGGGACAATCACAGATACGTTTGTTTTGTGTTTAGCATGTGGACCCCTGAAGACACTGGTATAGCGAAAAACGATCTGTGTAGGGTCATGGCAGAACAGCAATGTTGAGCACAGAGGTGGAAGTTGTATTTAAATGGAACATCCCTATGCACCACCCTGTTTGTGAAATAAAAGGGTGAAGTACAGTGGACGAGTTACAGTGCGTCATTGAGCAAACATATGGAAAATTGTGGTGGTGAAATTTCAACTAAGGATTTTGCAAGAAACTGAATTAGTAACTAGACTGCAATTACAATTGACATTTACTTGTCATGTAACAACATTTTGATATTCAAGGGTATCCAAGGATTTCTTGAGACAAATGGTGTCATCGGTTCTGCTATTGTTATGTGTATAAGGAGTACCATGCTCTTCATCTTCTGCTAAGATGGCTGCTAGCCAAGCTAGAGTCTGCAGTGAAAGGCTGGATGAGAATACCTAAGCTGCACTGAGTGGGAAAGTGCGGGGTAACAAATGTACAAATAAATAAATAAATAAATATACCTTTTGGAAGATAGTAAGCATGTATTAAACCAGGTAAAGTTGCTGAGCTATTATGTGTGTGTAAAGTATGGTACTATGAAATACATATTTGCCCAAATGGTCTAAAAGCCATGGATGTTTATCAAGAAGGATACTGGAGAACTCCCTTCATTTTTGGCTTTCCTCATAGTTCCGTCAATCATAGTGGAGGCATATGACAACTGGACTTTGTTGAAACTTGGGGGACCTTACATTTTACATCCCTCTTTTTGCAGAGTAGTTATACAATAAGTGAATTTTTTTGAATTGCATATCCTTTAGGAAATCATGAGTAGCTTTAGGGTATGTATGTACTTCAGAAGGCCCAAAATGTCTACACCGTGGTTCATCCTCTTGCTGCAGTAGAAACTGTATCTCCCTTGTCTTTCACTTGATGAATCTGGGATAAGAAAGACACGTATTTGTCAATGGAGGAAGAGAGGGATCAGAAGAGATTCCATAGAAATTTTTCACAAAATCCCTGAGGAAGTCTGTAGGAATAAAATGGGGATCCAAGAACTCCTCTTGGTCAGTTTGGAGAAGACTGGATCCTAGACACAGGAGCGGTAATGAATTTGCTGGTTCTGGCCCTGACTCAAAAGTAGATAGTAAGGATATTATAGGGTCTTGAGAGGAATGTCTGTGTCTCTGCACTGGGCTAACAGATGAGATAGCATCACACTAGGTTGTTAGTGTACTGCATTTGTCACAGCCTTGCAGTAGTCTTTTATAAACTCATTGAACATCTTTTGCAGGAACGAATGCAGTTCTCCAGAAAAGGAGGCAAAACAGATGAAAACTCATCAGTTCCTTCACCAATACCAGAGCTGAAGAGACAGGCCACCGCACAGAAGCATGCTGAGAGCAGATGATATGTGCTAGAAAGATTCTACACTGGACTTATGCTGGAAGGGTTATGCAACAGAAGAGTCTAGCCATTGGAAGTAAGTTAGGCAGAAGAATCTCATTGCGGAATTTTGTTTCTCAAGCACTTTAGAAGGGATGGAGGATGTTGCCTTCCCTTCATGCTTGTTTGTGCTCAGAAGGTAGTCACACTATGGGCCTGAAGACCTGCATTGGTGCACAAGCCAGTTTATGTGCCATCCAGGGGTCATATCAGGCAACTGAACTTTTGAAGCCACTACACTGGGATATAGAGAGAAGTCCCAAAGAAGATTCCTAATTTGTATGCACAGACTTCTACACACAGTAGACCTTTTGATACTTCCAAACCTAAAACAACCCTTTCTCAGTTATGTAGTAGTTGAAAATGTGATTCAGATAATCTTTGTGGGCTCAAGGAAACAAGCAAATACAATGTTCGTATCTGTTCTGGTTTTGATCCACACCCAAAGATTGTAATGTGTGTTAAATTCTAGATAGTTCTGCCTCACTTCAAACAGAGTCTGACCCCTGATTTTGGTGGCATGACAGGTAAATAAAATATATAAATTAAAATAAGAAAATAAATACTGAAGAGCAATGTTGGCAAAGAAAAAAACACAACATAATTCAAAAAATTATGAGTGGTTTTTTTTTGCATCAGTTCAGCATTTTTTTTCTGTTCCTGGAGGGTTCACAATCTGAGGGGGTCTTTTACTAAGGTGCGCTAGTGTTTAGATTGTGCTAAATGCAGAGACGCTCAATGGGTGTCTCAGCATTTAGTGCAAACTAAAAATGCTAGCTCACCTTAGTAAAAGACCCTCAAGTTTGTACTTGAGGCAATGGAGGATTAAGTGACTTACCCAGGATCATAAGGACCTGCAATGGGTTTTGAACCAGGCACCCTGGATCTCAGCCCACTGCTTTAACCATTAGGCTACTTCTCCACTAGAATGTCACCCATTTGAGTGCCTGACTCAAACCTGAATGCTGATGGAAAACAGGTTAAAACACAATATTCAGCTATGTGGTAAATATATAATTTGAAATGTCAGACAGCTTCACATTATATGTATATTCAGTGGTGTAATTAATTTAGGCAGCACCAAATACACACATATACCTTGAAAGGTCCAAGTTACATACTTCAAGTACTTCTGCTATTTGTGTGGGCCACTTACAACGCATAACTTTACACTTAACTCCTGAAAGTTTACTACTTGACCGTGTAAGTTATAACATAACGTAGTACCGCCATAGTAATACTCCAAATTTCATCCTAATTTTGTAAGCAGGTATTCTCCATGGACAGCAGAATACAAGTCCTCACAGATAACTGACATCGTTCAACGGTGCCTGCATAGAGAAGCTTCCTCAGCTTAAGATAAAACTGGAAGCTGCTGAGAAGCCCTACCATACAAGCATACAAATTTCCACTCATCACTGTCATGTACGATGTCAGACTCTAAAAGAGCTAAGACTAGAACCCAGCTCCTGGGGACATGGGTGGGTGTCCTGATAAAAGAGAAAACCCGAGATTAGTAAGTAACTTGGCTTTCTTTGAAAAAAGAAGAATGGCTAGGACTCAAAAACTGACTCCACAGCTACAGGCTGTTAAAACAGAAAAGGTGGAGGAGTAGCCTAGTGGTTAGGGTGGTGGACTTTGTCCTGGGGAACTGAGGACTGAGTTCGAGTCCCACTTCAGGCACAGGCAGCTCTGGGCAAGTCACTTAACTCTCCATTGCCCCATGTAAGCCGCATTGAGCCTGCCATGAGTGGGAAAGCGCGGGGTACAAATGTAACAAAAAATGTTCTGCAATAAGGTAGACACAAAACAAATGTTTGGTGGCAACTAGTCTTTTGAATTTGATTGGGTTTTTTTGGTGGGATATGGAGTTGGATTCGAATCTCCAAGATAATTCTGGAGAACCAATTAGCCAAACCTACTGTAACATAGTACCATAGTAAATGACGGCAGATAAAGACCTATACGATCCATCCTAGTCTGCCCAACAAGATAAACTCATTTTACATGGTATGTGATACTTTATATGTATACCCAAGTTTGATTTGTCCTTGCCAATCTCAGGGTACAGACCATAGAAGTCTGCACAGCACTCTTCTTGTACTAAGAGTTCTGAAGCTAACGTGGAAGCCCCTTAAAACTTACACTCAAGCCCATCCATATCTATTCAGTCACGATCAGGGCGTAGATCATAGAAATCTGCCCGAGCATTGGTTTTGCTTCCCAATTACCGGCGTCACCACCCAATCTCCGCTAAGATTCCATGGATCCATTCCTTCTAAACAGGATTCCTTTCTGTTTATCCCACGCATGTTTCAATTCCATTACCGTTTTCATCTCCACTAACTCCAGCGGGAGGGCATTCCACGTAGCCACCACCCTCTCTATGAAAAAATACTTCCTGACATTACTCCTGAGTCTGCCCCCCTTCAACCTCAATTCATGTCCTCTAGCTCTACCACCTTCCAGTCTCAAGAAAAGGTTTATTTGCGGATTAATACCTTTCAAATATTTGAACGTCTGTATCATGTCACCCGTTTCTCCTTTCCTCCAAGGTATACATGTTCAGGTCGGCAAGTCTCTCCTCATACGGTTTGCAACACAAATCATACACCATTTTTGTAACATTTCTTTGCACCGCTTCCAGTCTTTTTACATCTTTAGCAACATAAAGCCTCCAAAACTGAACACAATACTCCAAGAGGGGCCTTACCAACAACTTGTAGAGGGGAAGCAACACCTCCTTTCTTCTGCTGGTTATACCCCTCTCTATGCAGCCTAGCATACTTCTGGCCATGGCCGTCGCTTTCTCACATTGTTGCTTCACCTTCAGATCATTGGACACCAACACCCCAAGGTCTCTCTCCTGAGTCGAGCTTACTAATCTCTCCCCTCCTATCCGGTATCTCTCTTTTGGGTTTCTGCACCCCAAGTGCATCACTCTGCACTGATTGGCATTAAATTTTAACTGATATGCAATTAACACCAGTACAGTCTTATACCTGTTCCTAAATTGTTAAAAAAAATGTTTTATATGCAGTGCTCAGTGTGCATCAATGTGCCCTTTTACCATTAAACTTGGTAACTATATTAAGCAAACAACCAATTGCCATCACCGCACTGAACCTTCCTAACCAGCCTGTATAGATAGTGGATTAACAGACTACCTTCCATAGATTATAATAGTACAAAAGCCTGATTACTTAGCTTTTTATGGCATTTTATAAGTCCAGTTCAGTGTGTGCTGCTAGGATCTGTGTCTCTGTGCTCTTTTGGTGCTATTAAAAGGGAGTTAAATATCTTCTTATTTTCTTTTCAAATATGCTCGTTCATTCCCAACGTGGGTGCCATGTTTCACCTTTTCGGTGTCCTCAAGGGAATCTACTGAGAAAATCAATATAACACCACACTGTTAGCGCCTCCTCCTCCTTCTAACCAAAGCTTAATGAAATACTGTAAAAATTACCTTTCAAACTAAATTTTTCAGAATCTAAGTTGGGGTCTCTCCGGAAGGCGATCCCATTTTAAGCTCCTCCTTACAACCAGAGATCTGGTGCATGCTCCCATATCTCTATATTTATATCGATCAGCTGATGACTGTGAGAGTGATTGAATTACGCCTAGGTCTGACTCAAATTAACCAATCTATTTCTTTGTTTAAGCCTTTCGGCTGAACCGTGTCCCATTGGTAAATGAATCTTTGTTCCACCTGGACCAGAATTGCTGACACATCTCCTCCTCAGCGTAACTGAACATGTGACAGGACCACATACTTCAGATCCAATTCCTGATGTTTATGAAAATCCAAATGATCTACAAGTGGTGCTTCCCTTTTCTTATTCCGTAAGTTGCTCAGATGTTCCCCAATGCATTGCTTCACTTTACGTCTGGTTTGGCCCACATACCATTTCTGACAGGGGCATTGGATGGCATAAATCACTTGTGACGTGCTGCAATCCACTTGCGCTTGCAGATAATATCTTTTGCCTGTGCTCAGGTTGATAACAAATTTCACCTCCATTGCATGTGTACAATAGATGCAATGCTGACAATGCTTATGACCCCGTTCTTCTTCATCAGCCAGCAGATTATCACGACAAAAAATAGATAACATCTCTCCCATATTTTTGGCTCGAGTATAGGCAATTCGAGGTCTATTAACAAACTGTGGGTACAATTGTAAAATGGGCCAGCATTTATGAATTATCTTAGACACCTTAGTGCCATGAGACGTATAAGGGAGGACACACTGTACAGTACTGCAAGAGCTGGCGCATCTGTAAACTGGGGGGATAAAAGCTATTGTCTATGAACATTAGAAGCTTGTTTGTAGGCATGTCTTACTACCCTGTTGGGGTAACCTTGTTGCTTAAACTTATTAGCCATCTGATAAGCTTGGTATTTAAAATAATCCTCTTTACTGCATAATCTTTTTTACCCGTAAGAATTGTCCTATCGGAGGATTCCATTCTTCAAAGGTAAAGGGTGACAACTTGTATAATGCAAAACAGTATTCCTGTCAGTTGGCTTTTTGAATAATGATGTGTGGAAACTCCCTTGTTCTAGTGAAATATGAATGTCCTTGCAGATGTTTTCCACAGTATGAAAACCTCCACCGACATGGCCAGGTTTCGTATCTTCCTCAGGGAAGAGGTTCAATTTTAGAATATGCTAACTGCAGAAAAGTGAACCTCTTAAGAAACTTGGCCATATCGGTGGAGGTTCTCATGCTGTGGAAAACAGCTTAAAGTTAAGTGGTGCTAGTGATATCCGCTAATTTTGGATCTTTTTTGGACTGCCTGTAAATAATATTCAACAGAAGTTTTATTTGTTTCCTAATTATGGGGATATTTTATCTATTTATTTATTGCACTTGTATCCCACATTTTCCCACCTATTTGCAGGCTCAATGTGGCTTAAAAATACCTGTCATGGCATTGCCATTTCAGGGTAAAGAAATACAATTGATGTTACAAAGATGTCAAGAATAACAAGGTTAACATATCAATATAGTCAAACAGTTATAGAAAGGAAACAGTTATAATCAGGAGTCGTGATGGTATATTGTGGTTAGTTATGGATTCTCATGGTAAGCTTTAGTGAAGAGATAGGATTTTAATGATTTACGAAAGTTGGTTATTTCATTAATTGTTTTTAAGTATTTTGGTAGTGTATTCCACAATTGCGAACTCCTGTAGGAAAAGCTGGACGCATGTATTAGTTTGTATTTTAATCCTTTGCAACTGGGGAAGTGTAGATGAAGAAAAGTACGGGCAGATCTTTTAGCATTTCTGGGTGGGAGGTCCACTAGGTCATGCATGTATGATGGGGCGTCTCCGTAGATGATTTTATGAACTATTGTGCAAATCTTGAACATGATACATTCTTTAAGAAGGAGCCAGTGTAATTTCTCTATTAGCGATAAGTTAATCTATTTGAAAAACTGAAAAAAATATGGATCGATGAAGATTTGCACGTTGTTGCTCTTGAAAAGCTGGATTACAACGCTGATGCTATGAATTCTGATGATCCTCATAAAAATCTATGAAAATGTGTTTAAATATATTTAGATTATGCTGAATTTTTCATGAAAGTATGTCTGAATTGATGTTTACTCTGCTGGTGCACTAATTTTGAAATAACAGTTGCTTGGGAATCAGATTATTATTTTACATATGTCCCTGCACAATTAGTTTTCTTTGTCTGCTATATGTGATATGAGAAGAAAGCAAGTTACTCACTACCACACACCAGCAATGCTCCACAAGAAGGTCAGACAGACACTGTCAGGATGTAAGCTAGAGAATTCAACCCCCCCCCCCCTGGTTTAAAGTAATAGCTACTCAGAGGAGGCAGGAAACTTAAGTGGTGAGGGGGGGGGGGGGGTTCAGAGGGAACTGGCACTGACAGATTTACACCTAAAGAGGCCTGGACCCAGAAACCTTAACCCCCAGCATAACTGAACCTAAACAAGACCTGGAGCCAGCATCAGAAATGTCACACAGCTGCACAGGTTAGATTCTACTACCTGTTGGAGGAACAGAAATACTGACTGGGAGCAGCTGTATGCTAGCCTTTAAGGCAGGGCTCTGAAATTCTCTATCTCCACCTGCTGGTAGAGTGGCATAATCCACAAGTTCTGGGCTGATCCGTGGAATGAAAAGGAAGGGGTGGTTTCTGTTTGATAGTGGACTTCAGCTTACTCTGCTTTTCCCTTAAGAGCACAACTGATTTTTCCTCACAGTAGGTATCATGCTAGTTACATTTAAAAAAAGTTTTAGCTTTACAAATGCTCGTCATGTCCCCTACCTCAACGCAAGTGGCGTCCTCGGGCTGCGTGGGGTCCCGTTGACACACACACTTGACTGACACAGCCCTGAGCCATGTGTGTGTAGTTCTTCTCTGGCTGCAGGCTCCTTGATTGCTTTGCTTCCATGCACCTGGTTCTGTTCTGTTCTCTCTCTCTGCCTGGCTTCCAGGCTCCTTGATTGCTTTGCTTCCACGCACCTGAGTCTGCTCTCTCTCTGCCTGGCTTCCCTTGCTTCTCTCCTATTAGTCTTCTGGTTCCTCCTTCACCTGCTCTTGTCCTATGGCCATGTTCCTTCTCCCTGCTGGTCCCTGCTGATGTCAGACGCCAGCACTTTTATCAGCTGAGCTCTTCCTGGACTCCATGCTTCATCTTCTACTTTGGTAGGTGTTACTTGCTCAGTAATGTGCTTCTTCTCTACTTTATCCCTCGTTGCTGACTTTGCCTGTGCCTGGATTAATCTCTTGCCTGCTGCCTGCCTACTGACTTTACCTGTGTCTGGATTACTCTCTTGCCTGTTGTTTGACTATTGACATTGCCTATACCTGGATTACTCCCCAGCTTGCTGCCTAACTGTTGACACTGCCTGTTCCTGGATTACTCCCTTGCCTGCTGCCTGTCTATTGACTTTGCCTGTACCTGGATCACTCTCCTGCCTGCTGCCTGTCTGGCCGTTACGTTCACCACCCCCGCTTCCTGCTCCGTCTCGTACGTCCTACAGGCCGTCTGCACCTAGGGGCTCAACCTCTGGGGGACGGCGGTCAGCGCAGGTGAAACCCGGGGGGTTGCCCGGCCACCAAGCAGAACCTAGTTCGAGTACCAGGCTCAGCAGCGTTCTACTTGGTACAAGAACTCACAATTCTGACAGTTCTTGAACAAACCCTCATTCATGGTTGCTATGTATCCCCTCCAAATAATATACACTTACATTACTCAGAAACCTGGCAGGAAGGTTAATAGGCCATGAGCATTTTCTGCTAGGAAGAGAAGAGGAGAAGGGATTTCTTCCAGTCACTGTTTTGTAACAACTACAGACTGAAAGGGAGAAAAGCTCCCTGCTACATCACACATCATTCCCCGTAGTGTAACTGGCCTTCCAGGGCCAGATTGAAAAGGAAAGAGTACTCTCGGCTAAGAAGTGGAGGAGCAGTCTAATGATTAGCACAGTGGCCTAAGAATCAGGGGAACTGGGTTTAATTCCCACTGCAGCTCCTTGTGACTCTGGGTGAATCACTTAACCTTCCACTGCCCCAGGTAAAAACTAAGTACTTGTATATTAGGGCTGTACCGAATATTTGTATTTGATTCGCTCCTGAATACATTATTTGTATTTGGCTGAATAGTAATTTCAATTTGAATATGAATAATCCGGGGCTCTACTGTGCTAAATCCTACTGAAATAAACATTTTATCTCTGATTTCATGTTGCTTCTTTTACTATTTGTTATGTTAAAGCTCACGGCCCATTATTTGTATTCGGCCAAATAATATTTTTCATTATACGTATTTGACCAAATAGTAAAATATGGTATTTGGTACAGCTCTACTATATATAATATGTAAACCGCGGTATATCAAATACCATCCCCTTTCCCTTATATATGACCTGGGAATTTGAAGCCAGGTTAAAAGAGCAGGTGTTTCCTTCTATATATATATATATTTTTTAATCTTTTTTATTCACAAGTAGCATGGAACAATCAGAGGCATAAATGTATCGGAATCAAGAAACAAAAGGTATACAACATATGCAATACTATACAAGAAATATAGGGTAAGGACTAATCTGTGCTCTTAAACCTAGCCTAGCCACTTATTTTATATATAAAGAACCAAAACAAGATACCCCCCCCCCCCCCCCGCATCCAGGTATTAACGAACTAAAATGAAAAATAAGTTAGGGGGGGTTCAAAATCGTGAGATGCGGTAGGCAGCATCAGCACACAATACCTCCAAAGATTCCCATACTCCTGAGGCGGTTGGTATTTCAGACCAAATGCCAGCTCTCCCAATCCGCCATCTGCTTCAGACTACTATACCACTACCCCAGTGACGGGACCGATGCACCAGTCCAATGCCGTAGGATTGCTTTTTTGGCTAAAATTAGCCCCAACAGAGCAAACCTGCACTGGTAATTGGTGAGACCTTGTCTCACAAGATCTGCATCTGAGCCCATACGCAGCACACCATATGACCTCAAAAGAAATATCGAGTACAGTTTCCAGCAACCCAATGACTCCCGTCCAGAACTTCTGAGAAAAGTTTGCACTCCAGGAAGCAGTGTGTTAGGGAGCCCCTCCCCTGCCCACATTCGGTACAATCATCAGATCCCCAGAGACCCAAAGCTTTCCTTTTGCTTCTAGTAACATACGTATTATGTAATACTTTATATTGAATTTCCTGTAAGCTTACATTCGGGGTTACCAATACAGCCAAGCTAAAGCATCTAGACTTTTCCTTCTATATTATGCATCACCCCATAGTAGCAACATGGACTCCCCGAGTCAGAAACCCTCTTTTTGGTGATTTCATCAAGTGACCAGTATCTATTTCTTACAGCACCACTGAAAGCGACAATGTCCATTTCTGGAGACATTACAGCAGACATCGTCAGGGTGGGGCAGTGTGTAGTTTGGAAGGAGCATGATATGGGTGGGAAGAGATGTGGCTTCTATGAGAGGCAGGGGGTATGGCTTCAACAGGAAGAGTCATTATTGGAATGGACAGTAGTGGGGCTTGAGAGGAACTACTTCCGTTCATTCCTACTGAAGGTGGACAGAGTTGGGCAGGGCACAGGCAGAGAGCAGGCTGGCTTAACTCAGGGAGGTAAACAATCATGGGCCAGCATCACTATTATCTCACCTTTCAAAATAATTTGACTGATAGTGTATCCATTCTCCTACACACCTTCAGAGAAATCTAATAAATTAGTAAGGCACTACTTCCTTTTGTAAAATACATACTGGCTTTTCTCCATTAGGCCATAGGAAAGTTATAAAAACACAGCTATTAGTTATATGTTACGCTCATGTACTATAGGAAAATAAGAAAACACTGCTGAGCTTCAGTACTCTGACAATCAAAGTAAAATATTTCACCCCAGTACCTGAAAATTGCTGGTTTTGCTTGGTCCGCTGTAAGGCTGATAAATCTCCTTTAAATCTTTTTGGAGGGAAGAGTCCATAGGATTTGGAAGGTGAATCAGAGGCTGAAGGTTTTAATTGGCCTGACATGAAAAAAGGGTCAAACAGTCATTCCTGTATGTAGATGAGTTCTCCAGCTTAACAGTATAATAATTTCAGAGCAAGAGAACAAGTTCACATTTTACATATTATTATTTCAAGAATCTTTAAAAACCTATTTTTTCCAACAGGGTTATAATACCTAGGTTTGGCTGGATTCTGCAACAGGAGATAAGGGGTTGCGGATGAGCATTATGTATGCTCTTGTATGTTTGATATTTGGTAGCTTGTTACTGGTAGCTTAGATCTTCTCTATCCAATTGGTGTTCCTTTTTGAATCACTGTTTCTATATTATATTATTTTTATGTAAACCTTTAATTTGCATGCAAAGGAAGGGGTATAAAAATTTTTAATAAAAAATAAACTATGATGTGGGAAACTAAGGACTAATACTCAAGCAAAGGAAACACCTTCTTTTGATTTGGGACTTTTATATCCAATCTTTAGGTCCAAGAGTTTGGAATTTGATATAAAATAAGTTATGGTTGTCTTTATTTAATATACAGTCTTTCTTACAATCAAAACAAAGTGGTCTATATAGGGTTAACTGGTCAGTATTCTCAATGGAGAAAGTGAAGTTACTTACCTGTAGCAGGTATTCTCCGAGGACAGCAGGCTAATTGTTCTCACTGATGGGTGACGTCTGACGGCAGCCCCAGGATCGGAAATCTTCCTAGTAACAAAGCTTGCTAGAGCCCTCGCGTGCACGTGAGTGCACCACGCATGCGCAACCGTCTTCCCGCCTGTAGCGCGAACGTGCCTCAGTCAAATTACAAAGCAAAGACAAGGGAAGACACAACTCCAAAGGGGAGGTGGGCGGGTTGGTGAGAACAATCAGCCTGCTGTACTCGGAGAATACCTACTACAGGTATGTATCTTCGCTCTTTCCGAGGACAAGCAGGCTGCTTGTTCTCACTGATGGGGTATCCATAGCACCCAGGCTCACTCAAAACAACAAAGAAGGTCAATTGGGCCTCACAACGGCGAGGACATAACTGAGATTGACCTAAAGCAGAAACATTTGAGAATGCAGCCTGGAACAGAATAAAAATGGGCCTAGGGGGGTGGAGTTGGATTCTAGACCCCAAACAGATTCTGCAGCACTGACTGCCCAAACCGACTGTCGCATCGGGTATCTTGCTCAAGGCAGTAATGAGATGTGAATGTGTGGACAGATGACCACGTCTCAGCCTTGCAAATCTCTTCAATAGTGGCTGACTTCAAGTGGGCCACTGACACTGCCATGGCTCTAACACTATGAGCCGTGACATGACCCTCAAGAGTCAGCCCAGCTTGGGCATAAGTGAAGAAAATGCAATCTGCTAGCCAATTTGAAATGGTGTGTTTCCTGACAGCCACTCCCCTTCTGTTGGGATCAAAAGAAACAAACATTTGGGTGGACTGTCTGAAGGGGCTTGTCCGCTTCCAGATAGAAGGCCAATGCTCGCTTGCAGTCCAATGTGTGCAACTGACCTTCAGCAGGGCAGGTATGAGGACGGGGGAAAAAATGTTGGCAAGACAATTGACTGGTTCAGATGGAACTCCGACACCACCTTCGGTAAGAACTTAGGGTGAGTGCGGAGGACTACTCTGTTATGATGAAATTTAGTATATGGAGCATGGGCTACCAAGGCTTGGAGCTCACTGACTCTACGAGCTGAAGTAACAGCCACCAAGAAAATGACCTTCCAGGTCTTCAGATGGCAGGCATTCAGTGGCTCAAAAGGAGGTTTCATCAGCTGGGTGAGAACGACATTGAGATCCCATGACACTGGCGGAGGTTTGACAGGGGGCTTTGACAAAAGCAAACCTCTCATGAAGCGGACAACTAAAGGCTGTCCAGAGATAGGCTTACCTTCTACACGGTAATGATAAGCACTAACTGCACTCAGACAAGTGCAGAAGGTATTCAAGTAGGGTCTGTGTAGAACAAGAGCGAGGGTCTAGGGCCTTGCTGTCACACCAGACGACAAACCTCCTCCATTTAAAAGAGTAACTCTTTTTAGTGGAATCTTTCCTGGAAGCAAGCAGGACTCGGGAGACACCCTCTGACAGACCCAAGGAGGCAAAGTCTACGCTCTCAACATCCAGGCCGAGAGAGCCAGGGACTGGAGGCTGGGATGCAGAAGCGCCCCCCTCATTCTGAGTAATGAGGGTTGGAAAACACTCCAACCTCAACGGTTCTTCGGAGGACAACTCCAGAAGAAGAGGGAACCAGATCTGACGTGGCCAGAAGGGAGCAATCAGAATCATGGTTCCGCGATCCTGCTTCAGTTTCAGCAAAGTCTTCCCTACCAAGGGTATGGGAGGATACGCATACAGGAGGCCCTTCCTCCAACAAAGGAGAAAGGCATCTGACGCTAGTCTGCCGTGGGCCTGAAGTCTGGAACAGAACTGGGGGACCTTGTGATTGGTCTGAATAGCAAAGAGATCGATCAAGGGGGTGCCCCACGCTTGGAAGATCTGACGTACCACTCTCGAGTTGAGAGACCACTCGTGAGGTCGCATAATCCTGCTCAACCTATCGGCCAGACTGTTGTTTACACCTGCCAGATACGTGGCTTGGAGAAACATGCCATGACGGCGAGCCCAAAGCCACATATAGATGGCTTCCTGACACAGGGGGCGAGATCCTGTGCCCCCGCTTGTTGATGTAGTACATGGCAACCTGATTGTCTGTCTGAATTTGAATAATTTGATTGGACAGCCAATCTCTGAAAGCCATTAGAGCGTTCAAGACCGCTCGCAACTCCAGGAGATTGATCTGAAAGCCTGTTTCCTAGACGGACCAACGTCCTTGAGTGTGAAGCCCATCGACATGGGCTCCCCACCCGAGGAGAGACACATCCGTTGTCAGCACTTTTTGTGGCTGATGAATTTGAAAGGGACGTCCCAAGGTCAAATTGGATCGAATTGTTCACCAATGTAGGGATCTGAGAAACCCCGTGGACAGCTGGATCGCGTCCTCTAGATCCCCAGCAGCTTGAAACCACTGGGAAGCTAGGGTCCATTGAGCCGATCTCATGTGAAGACGGGCCATGGGAGTCACATGAACTGTGGAGGCCATGTGGGCGAGCATTCTCAACATCTGCCAAGCTGTGATCTGCTGAGCCGCTCGGACCCAAGAAACAAGAGACAGAAAATTGTCTGCCTTCGCCCCGGGGAGGTAGGCCTGAGCAGTCTGGGAGTCCAGCAGAGTTCCTATGAATTGTAGTCTTTGAACTGGAAGAAGGTGGGACTTTGGATAATTTACCACAAACCCTAGTAGATCCAGGAGTTGAATAGTCATCTGCATGGACTGTAAAGCTCCTGCCTACGAGGTGTTCACCAGCCAATCGTTGAGATAGGGAAACACATGCACTCCCAATCTGCACAGTGACGCCACTACAACCACCAGGCACTTTGCAAACACTCGGGGCGCAGAGGCGAGACCAATGGGTAGTATACAATACTGAAAATGCCATGTCCCCAGACAGAATCGAAGATACTGCCTGTGAGCTGGTAGTATCAGGATGTGAGTATAAGCATCCTTTAAGTCCAGAGAGCATAGCCAATCGTTTTCTGAATCATGGGAAGGAGGGTGCCAAAGGAAAGCATCCTGAACTTTTCTCGGACCAGATATTTGTTCAGGGCCCTTAGGTCTAGGATGGGACGCATCCCCCCTATTTTCTTTTGCACAAGAAAGTACCTGGAATAGAATCCCAGCCCTTCCTGCCCCAGTGGCACGAGCTCGACCGAATTGACGCTGAGAAGGGCGGAGAGTTCCTCTGCAAGTACCAGCTTGTGCTGGAAGCTGAAAAACTGAGCTCCCGGTGGGCAATTTGGAGGTGTTGATATCAAATTGAGGGAGTATCCTAGCCGGACTATTTGAAGAACCCATCGATCGGAGGTTACAAGAGGCCACCTTTGGTGAAAAAACTTTAACCTCCCCCCGACCGGTAGATCGTCCGGCATGGACACTTTTATAGCGGCTATGCTCGCCTGGAGCCAGTCAAAAGCCTGTCCCTTGCTTTTGCTGGGAGCTGCAGGGGCCTGTTGAGGCGCACGCTGTTGACGTGAATGAGCGCACTGGGGCTTAACCTGAGCAAGCTGTTTGGAAGGTGGATTGTACCTACGCCTATTTGAAGCATAGGGAGCATTCCTCCTTCCCCCACAAAAACGTCTACCTGATGAGGTAGTTGCTGAAGACGTCCAGTGGGAGAGTTTGTCGAAGGCGGTGTCCCGCTGGTGGAGCTGCTCTACCATCTGTTCGACCTTCTCACCAAAAATATTATCCCCCTGGCAAGGAGCATCCGCAATCTGCTGCTGGACTCTATTTTCCAGGTCAGAGGCACGCAGCCATGAGAGTCTGCTCATCACTATACCTTGAGCAGCGGCCCTGGACGCAACATCAAAAGTGTCGTAAGCACCCCTGGACAGGAATTTTCAACACGCCTTCAGCTGCCTGACCGCCTCCTGAAAAGGCTTGGCCTGCTCCGACGGGAGCTTATCGACCAGGTCCGCCAGCTGCCGCACATTGTTCCGCAAGTGGATGCTCGTGTAGAGCTGGTACGACTGAATCTTGGAGACGAGCATAGCAGAATGATAAGTCTTCCTCCCAAAGAGTCCAGAGTTCTAGACTCCCGCCCTGGGGGCGCCAAGGCGTAATCCCGAGAACTCTTGGCTCTCTTGAGAGCAGAATCCACAACACCAGAGTCATGAGGCAACTGGGTCGTCATCAACTCTGGGTCCCCTTGGATCCGATACTGGGACTCAATCTTTTTGGGGATGGAGGGATTAGTTAATGGCTTCACCCAGTTTGTCAGCAATGTCTGTTTCAGGACATTATGCAGAGGAACAGTGGACGATTCCTTAGGTGGCGAAGGATAGTCCAGGACCTCGAACATCTCGGCCCTGGGCTCATCCTCAGTAACCACAGGGAAGGGAATGGCCATAGACATTTCCCGGACAAAGGAAGAGAAAGACAGACTCTCAGGGGGAGAAAGCTTTCTCTCTGGCGAAGGAGTAGGATCAGAAGGAAGACCACAAGACTCTTCATCAGAGAAATATCTTGGTTCTTCCTCTGCTTCCCACGAGGCCTCCCCTTCGGTATCGGACACGAGTTCTCTGACTTCAGTCCAAAGCCGGGCCCGTCTCGACGCCGAGGAACCATGTCCTCGATGGCAATGCCGAGAAGAAGACTCCTGCGCTGCCGGCGACGAAGCTCCCTCCAGTGATGTCGATGGGGAGTCAACTTGGGTGGCAGCCGAGGCCAATGCCGCAAGCAGTACCGGCATCGCAATCCGCACCACGGGCGGGGAACCAACCGCCGCATCTCTCGACGGTACCAACGGCGCAAGCACCACCGGTACCGGAACAGATGGTCGCAGCAGCCCTTCCAGAATCCCTGGAAGGATGGCTCGGAGGCGCTCCTCTAAAGTGTCTGTCGAGTAAGGCTGTGGGGTTGGTACAGGCAACGAAGTCAGAATCTGCCTGGGGCGTGGAGGTGGTTGCAAGCTGTCCGAAAAAGAGCGCATCGACACCTCCTGAACGGAGGGTGAGCGGTCCTCCCGGCGTCGACACTTCATGGGTGCCGAATCCTTCGGCGCCCTGGAGCTCTCGGTACCGTGACGGGAAGGTGATCGATGACGATGCTTTTTTGCGAGGAGGACGTGGAATCCACACGCCTCCTCAGGGCCGGGTCCGAAAGAGGTCGGTCCCAGGGGGCTTGTACCGCAGGAGTTATCGAGGCAGGTGGAGACCCACTCAATGGCTCACAGCTGCCAGCATGAGAAGGTCTCTGGACAGCCATTACCTGCACTCCTGACGTCGATGCACTCTTCAGTGCCGACATCGATACCGTCTCCGACGATCTCGGTACCGCTACTGACGTCGAAGGACTGGGCACGGCTCGGAACAGGCGCTCCCACTGAGCCAATCTCGACACTTGTGTTCGCTTTTTTAGGTGAAGAAACAGAGTACAAGCGTCAGGGCGATGACCAGCCCCAAGACATTGAATACATGAAGCGTGTGGATCAGTGGCTGAGATTGCCCGGCTGCACCGCGTGCACTTCTTGAAGCCGCTGGCAATCTTCAAGGTCATGGACGGAAAAATCGCGGCGGCGGCAAAGTCAAAATCCACGATGGTGCCAAAAGAAGGGCACAAAAAAAGGAAAAATTCCGTACGGGTGGCCAAAATGGCTGCTCGCGACAACGAAAGGAAACTTATGGGGATAAACTAAGGATTAAAGGAAAAAGTTAACTTTTTTTTTTTAAAGAATGAAACAACGCGAGCAACTCGCTAAGAAAACAAACCAAAGAGCGGCGAAAACCGCGAAAACGCTGTGAGGGCTCTCTCTGGGGTGCAGAACAGCCGAAAAAACAGCCGCCCTGAGCCGCGGAAAAAAAGAGACTGAGGCATGTTCGCGCTACGGGCAGGAAGACGGTCGCGCATGCGCGGTGCGCACATGTGCGCGCGAGGGCTCTAGCAAGCTTTGTTGCTATTAAGATTTCTGATCCTGGGGCTGCCGTTGGACGTCACCCATCAGTGAGAACAAGCAGCCTGCTTGTCCTTGGAGAAGGGTAGTTAGAAGGGTTCCCCGAGGGTCTGTGCTGGGACCGCTGCTTTTTAACATATTTATAAATGACCTAGACATGGGCGTAACCAGTGAGGTAATTAAATTTGCTGATGACACAAAGTTATTCAAAGTTGTTAAATCACGGGAGGATTGTAAAAAATTACAAGAGGACCTTACGAGTCTGGGAGACTGGGCGTCTAAATGGCAGATGATGTTTAATGTGAGCAAGTGCAAAATGATGCATGTGGAAAAGAGGAACCCGAATTATAGCTACGTCATGCAAGGTTCCACATTAGAAGTCACTGACCAAGAAAGGGATTTAGGTGTCGTCGTTGATGATACGTTGAAACCTTCTGCTCAGTGTGCTGCTGCGGCTAAGAAAGCAAATAGAATGTTAGGTATTATAAGGAAAGGCATGGAAAACAAAAATGAGGACGTTATAATGCCTTCGTATCGCTTCATGGTGCGACCGCACCTTGAATATTGTGTTCAATTCTGGTCGCCGCATCTCAAAAAAGATATAGTGGAATTAGAAAAGGTGCAGAGAAGGGCGACAAACATGATAAAGGGGATGTGATGTCTTCCCTATGAGGAAATGCTAAAGCAGCTAGGGCTCTTCAGCTTGGAGAAAAGGCAATTGAGGGGAGATATGATAGAGGTCTATAAGATAATGAGTGGAGTTGAACGGGTAGACGTGAAGCATCTGTTTACGCTTTCCAAAAATACTAGGACTAGAGGGCATACGATGAAACTACAAACTAGTAAATTTAAAATGAATCGGAGAAAAGTTTTCTTCACTCAACGTGTAATTAAACTCTGGAATTCGTTGCTAGAGAATGTGGTGAAGGCGGTTAGTGTAGCAAAGTTTTAAAAAGGTTTGGACGGCTTCCTAAAGGAAAAGTCGACATTATTAAATTATTAAAAGACCATTATTAAATTGGATTGGAGAAAATACACTATTTCTGGGATTAGCAGTATAAAATGTTTTATACTTTTTTAGGATCTTGCCAGGTATTTGTGACCTGGATTGGCCACTGTTGGAAACAGGATGCTGGGCTTAATGGACCTTTGGTCTGTCCCAGTATGGCAATACTTATGTACTTACAAGTTAGATAGGAAAGAAATGCCATTATATCATACAGACAGGTTAAAAGCAGAAAATTTCCTGAAAGGCAGAAGAGCTCATGTCTGCCAGCCCTCAATGGAATTGTGCACCTAGCCCTGGAGAAGAGTTGAGTCGTCAGGGCTGCTTTGATTTTCACAAAGGAGGATTCAAGCTGTAAATCTGGTGGTAAGAGATTCTATAGGGCTGGGGCCAGAAAGAAAGCTAAGTGAGTGAGAAGCAAAGAAGACACTTCCTTCCTTCACTTACTCCACTGCTTGCTAATTATAACTACTAAAAGGAGTGGGGGTAGGGTGGAGGGAATGGGAGGTTGAGGCAGGATGGGAGGAAGGTGAATGGAATGGGGTAGGAGAGACTGGAGACTATCCAGCTTATTTTCGAAAGAGATCGCCGGCCATCTTCCGACACAAATTGGGAGATGGCCGGTGATCTCCTGAATCCGGCCAAATCGGTATAATCGAAAGCCAATTTTGGCTAGCTCCAACTGCTTTCCGTCACGGGGCCAGCGAACGTTCAAGGGTCGTGTCGGCACGGTAGCGAAGGCAGGACGGGGGTGTGCATTGAGATGGCCGGCTTTGCCCGATAATGGAAAAAAGAAAGCCGGCCGTAACGAGAATTTGGTCCACTTTATTTGGTCCCTTTTTTTCAGATCTAAGTCCCAAAAAAGTGCCCGAACTGACCAGATGACCACCGGAGGGAATCGGGGATCACCTCCCCTGACTCTCCCAGTGGTCACTAACCCCCTCCCACCCTCAAAAATACTTTTTTTGCCAGCCTCTATGCCAGCCTCAAATGTCATACTCAGGTCCATCGCAGCAGTATACAGGTCCATGGAGCAGTTGTGGTGGGTGCAGTGGTCTTCAGGCAGGCAGACCCAGGCCCACCCCCTCCCCCCCACACCTGTTACACTTGTGATGGAAAATGGGAGCCCTTCAAAACCCACCAGAAACCCACTGTACCCACATGTAGGTGCCCCCCTTCACCCCTTAGGGCTATGGTAGTGGTGTATAGTTGTGGGGAGTGGGATTTGGGGGGGCTCAGCACCCAAGGTAAGAGAGCTATGCACCTGGGAGCTATTTTAATTTTTTTTTTTTTACTTTTTAGAAGTGCCCCCTAGGGTGCCCAGTTGGTGTCCTGGCATGTGAGGGGGATCAGTGCACTAAGAATCCTGAACCCCTCCCATGACCAAATGCCTTGGATTTGTCCAGATTTAAGATCGCCGGTTTCCATTATGGGCAAAAACCGATGCCGGCCATCTCACACCCGGCCATCACTGACATTTGGGTGGCTCCCAACCGTATTATCGAAACAAAAGATGGCCGGCCATCTTTTTTGAAAATACGGTTGACTCCGCCCACTTGCGGAGCCGGCCCCAGAGATGGCCGGCGCCGTTCGATTATCCCCCTCTATAAGAACCAACATCTCTAGTCTTAAGGAGGAGGGGTTGTAGGTAAGTCCTATTTATGACATTAAGGTTATAGGGTGCAAGGGGAGAGGAGTGGGGATTTTATATGTCATATTCATGATATAGTCATTGTTAGTATAGGTTGAACTCTAATAGTGTACAAGTTGTGCTGTTGTTTAAAAAAAAAAGAAGAAGATTTAAACTACATCAAGATATCCAGTCTTTTACAGGAGAAAAATGATTACACAAAACAAACTCCCTAACTATATCAATCAAAATAACAGAGAAATTAGACATATTGAAGTTTAACTGAATTACGTTTGAATTAAACATTGGTTGATTCTAGTTATTTTTCAGTTCCATTACCTTGTTGTTGTTCTCTCTCCAATTCCACTACTTCTGTAAAATCAAAATGGAAACAATATGGTAATCCTATTTAAATAATACAATAAGTATCTAACCAGGTTACTTTATGAAAGCGATTAGGCTATTGTATAGATTCCAACATATATTTAATACATTTATCAAACATCACAAAACACCTTTTATAGGTGTTCTCTGAGAACAGAAGAATACAAGTCTCCATAAGCAGAGGGTGTCATCCAATACAGTGCCAGGCAGAGAAATGTAAACGAAGCTTCAGACAGCATGGGTGGGACTTTTTGCTTAGTGTGACCTCAGTTGTCTGTAAGGCTATTACTTGAAGAAGTCACTTCTGAGGGAGCTGTGTAGTTTTGTTTTGTTTCTTTAAATAAAATCATCTTTATTGGCATACATCCGAAAGAAGTACAAGCAAGAAGCCCATCAAACATCAGGAAACACAATTCCGCTCATTATACACTAAACAATAGGACTAATATCACATGTGGTGTACTCTTATTCACATGTGTGAGGCATAGTTTAAGGAGTGTCAGAGTTCTCTGGACAGTATGATATAGTGAAGGATCATTTATAATCCCCGCTAACAGTAAATGACTAAGGACAAAGAACAGATACCGAATAACAATAATTCCCACTTTCCCTCCCTTCAATCTACCCACCCACTTCAAGTAGTGGTCTGGTAAAATACATTGTAAGACTGTAATTGGACAGCTGAAAACACAGATATAAAAACAATATTTCAAAGCATATGTGTAGTAGAACATAGAGAATATAACCAATTATCTATTTAACAGTATATTGTTATCTTTATTTGGGCGCACCATCCAATAAGGTTCCCATAAGTTCTGAAAGTATCTCCATCTCTTATTATCCCTATTTCCTGCAACTTTATGTTCAATAAGCGGCAAGCGCTAAATCAATAAGGATTTTTTTGCCAATGTATAAATCCCGGGAGATGTTTTTCTCTCCAAAAACACAAGATAGGCTTTGTTACTGAGGAAAAGCCTCTCTCAGGAAGAATCTATGATTCTTTGAAAGTAGAACAAAATCTGCCCCTCCACGAAAGAGTATAGTGGAAGAAGAAAAGGAAAAGTCTTCAGAGTATAGTAACTGGCAGTAAGTCCAAATCTGTTTCCATAGTCCTGCTACTAAATTACAGTGCCAAAATATATGGCCTAAGTTGGATTTTGAAGTACCCTATTTGGGACTGTTTCCACCTGTGGCCAGGCGTGCCTTGAAGGCCCTCCATGGTTACATATTAGTTCTCAGTATAAATTTATATTCAAGTTCCCTGAGTAACATTTAAACAGAAAGACTTGGGATATCTAGCAGATTTTGTTTTACAGTCTCTATCATAATATGGCAGCCCAATTCCTCTCTCCAGGCTTCTGCTAAGCCCTCTAAACAGTATTCAAGGAGGTTATCCAGCAAAAATGTATGAAAATGTGTCAAATATAGTTTCTGCTCTTCCTGAAGTTGAAAGCACTGATCAAGGATTTGTGCATTATGTTCAGTCAATCTTGGTCCCCTCAAATCAGCAAGATAATCACATGCCTGAAGACAGAAAAATAGAGAGGCAAGAGGAAGATCAAATAACATTTGCATCTCGGCGAAAGTATGAATTTTTCCTTGCCCATCAAACATATCTCCCGCCTGTCAGGAGTGCTGGAAGTCAAAATGATTGCTGGACATACTTATATTAATATGAAACCAGCTTGACAATATTAAACCAGCTTCTGACCTCTGAGAACCACCCCCTCCCTCAGGAAGCACTGAGGATGGCACCAAATGGTGGTCAGAGGCCTGATAGCCCTTTGGTTTCTCAATTACTCTTGATTAACATACCTTTTGTTCCATCTGGGAGCAGGGCTTCAGAGCAACCAAAGCCAGACAGTGAGGCTCCATGACTAGTAACTTCAAACAGGACAACCTGTGAAAGTTGTCACCTTTCCTGACTTCAGAAAGTATCTGGAGTTCTGTAAAGGAAATAACTGGGAAGGAGAGAAGTTTTTGATCTCTCTCTGCTCCTGTTCCCACGCTCTGTTCTTAGTAGGTATAAAGCAGAGCACAGGGGGGCACTTCTCTCTCGGTCTCTGAGCCCGCAGGGCACGGGACTCTGCTGGGCTGCCTTTGTTTCTTCTTCTTCTTTCTCTGCACACCTCCATCTTTAGCCACCAGAACACAGAGCTCTGGTGGCTGGCAGCTTCTCTCTCTTCCTTTCCCTCTACACACATATATACCTCTTGCAGCACAACCCCAAGGCTTCTCCCTTCCTCTGAACAAACACCCTATCCTTTCTTTCTCTCCCTAAACACACACAGATACAGCCCTGTACCAGTTACCTGTACTATGAACTGGACCCTGGGACCACCCAGACAACGATTGCTAACACCGCCCACTTTAACCCTTTATGATACTGTCCCTAAAATGCTGCTAAATCAAGACCAGGTCTAATGTCTTCATTACCGATTACAGGAACTAAAGGTGAGATAGAAGAATTGCTGCGCAAGCAATAAAATAGTTTCTCCCAGCTTCCTCTCATATATAACCATATCATACATTGAGGGAAATAATCATTAGATTGAATTGTCTTTGCATGTATTTATTTATTTGCTGCATTTGTATCCCACATTTTCCCACCTCTTTGCAGGCTCAATGTGGCTTACATTATGCCGCAATGACAATCGTCATAAACGGTATGAGAAGAACAAAGTATTGTTACAATTAAGGTATTTTAGATATCAAGAAAATTAGAAATAAAGGAAATAATGTATACATATCGGATATGCAAAATGTAAGGTAGAATATAGTGTTAAATATTAACAGTGTGATTAAAGTAACCAAATTAATCCTTTTATGAAGGATTCTTGTTGTAAGTCTCGTTAAATAATTTAGTTTTCAGTGATCTCCGGAAGACTGTCAGATCGTGTGTTGTTTTTAAGGGATTCGGTAGTGCATTCCAACGTTGCGCACAGATGTAAGAGAAGCTGGATGCATATAATGACTTGTATTTAAGTCCCTTACAAATGGACTAGTTATCGGATGTAGATAAGAGATTCCAACCTGGTAGGAGTAAAGTGCAGTCTTACAGAACCAGTCTCTCAATGAACGGACCCACAGGCCAAACTGTATAGCTTTAAATCTAAGAGACCCCATCCACCTTTGTGGAATTCTTGGACACTTTCCCACCCACAGAAATTTTTGAAGAGCTTTTTGTATTCCCTGCATGTCTCTACATTTTTATAAATAGTGGGCGAGATTGGAGTAGCCACCTTGAAACAAGAAGAGTATTATACAGAAAAATAAGGCCTGAGAAAGAAATTGGTAAAGCCTCCCATACACATAATTTCTGTAGCAACTGTACATGCACACCCAACCAACAAACTGCCTTCATCAGCCTCTAAGTGGAAAGTCAGTCCACAGTTGGGATATGGAAATATTCAAAGGTAGAGCCTCAGACAGTTGAAAACACTGAGCTTTCAAGAAATAGCACCAAATTCCGCAAATATCTGTAATGCTGGGGCAAAAGTGGCAACTGGCTGAGTCGGCATTAGCATAATATCATCAGCAAATGCCATGCATTTGATGCTAGCAGCCTTAATAGGGATTCCCAGGGTAGCCATAACCTCTTTCAATCATGCCAATAAAGGTACCAAAAACAAAAGATACAAAAGAGGCAACAGAGAGCAACCCTGTCTGGTTCCTCGGCAGAGAGGGAATGCACGTCCATTAACTAAAACACTTGTTGATGGGGAGTTGTATAATGTATGTAGAGCTGCCAAGAAAACGCCATCAATGCCTATCCTTTCATAAGAGGGGACAAGAAAGACTATTCTACTCTATCAAATGCTTTTTCAGAGCCAAAGCTTATGGCCAATACAGGTAAAGAGTGTTGCTGACACCATTCTACAGCTAACAGAACTTTTCTCACATTTACCACTTGACAAATCCAACCTGTTTACTTCTGTGGTTGAACTATGCCTCTTGCTAGTAGTGAGGATTTACAGGGCTAATGTTTTATGAGAAACCTTAGCCTTTTCCTACAGGAAGTATTTCCAAAATACTGATTGGGAAGCCTGCAACCAAGAAAGTCTGCATTGCAGAACTCTTGATGCCATCTCAAATCATAATAGATTGATATAGTATGTGTTTCAATACTGTTTTCTCCTGTCTACTATGTCTCAAGGTCATCATCTTAATGAAGAAACTGCCAGATCTGTCTACTTTGATTAGATTGTTTCACATACACTAGTGTAGGAGCAAACTTCTAAATCAATTGGGGATGCTTTCATAAAAAAGAATGGTGTGTCATGGATAGCATTGGCTAGGCTGTATTTAAATGCAGAGCACACTAGGCAGTGTACACACATGGAGGACACATGTGGACAAAAGAAGAGTATGGAAGTACTGAAAGTCCCACCAGTTTCTCTTTTTTTCCCAGCCCCAGCTCATTCCCACCAGTTTATTTGTACATGAGATGTGGGGGTAAACATCCAGAATCATTTCAACAAGCATTCCAGAGAGTAGAAGGAATGAGTTAGAGTCCACCAGTACCATAAAGGAAGGAAACTACAGAATTTGCAACAGAAAAGAAAATCTTTTCAAGAAACTTGATCAGCAAACGAGGAAAAACAAGTGGTAAACGCATAAGTACAGCAATATAAAGTGTTACTCCAGGAACCATTCGTGGATCAAAACCAGACAAATGAATGGTTAAGGAGAGGTGAAATGAAACCTAAGGATGAACGATTGATAGCTGCAGCCCAACAGTGGATTATAGCTTAGAAAGTAAGTTACTCACCTGTAGCAGGTGTCTTCTGAGGACAAGAGGGTACATTCACACATATGAGTGATGTCATCTGATAGAGCCTGGGGAAAAAAATCACCATCTTGTTTTCCAGAAGCCTTTGGAAGTCAAACCATGCATGCACATGTGCTTTCTCACCTGCCATGACCGCACAGGACCAGTCAGTCTATTAGAAAGCTAATAGAATACAACACGTAGGGAAGAAGAGCAGAATATGTGAATGTGTGTCCTGCTGTCCTCTGAGAACACCTGCTACAGATGAGCAACTTTACTTTCTCTGAGGACAAGCAGGACAATTCATACATATGGGAATCTTTACCAGGCTACTCGAAACAAGGGGGGCTGGGAACAATGACAAATTAGGCCTACAACATCAATAAAAAGTTTTGTAAAGCCTGGAACAGTAAGAAAATGGGCCCAGGGGAGTGGAGTTGGATTCTAGACTCTTAATAGATTCTGTAGGACTGATTGACCAAACTGACTGTCACGTCAGGAATCTTGTTCCAAACAGTAGTGAGATGTAAATGTGTGGACAGATGACCACACTGCAGCTCTGCAAATGTCCTGAGTGGAGGCTGCTCCCAAGAGGGGTACTGGTGCAGCCATGGCTTGGACATTATGAGCAATCACACTGCCCTCTAAAGTCAGCCCATCCTGGACATTAGCAAAAAAAAAATGCAGTCTGCTAGCCAATTGGAGAGTGTGTATTTGCCAATGACTGTTCCCAATCTGTTAGGGTCAAAAGAAATAAAAATATGGTTGGACTGTCCATGGGCTTTAGTCCACTTCAGATAGAAAGCCAAGGCTCTCTTGTTGTCCAAGGTGGGCAGTGTGTTTTCACTAAGATGAACATGGGTTCTGGGGAAGAATGCTAGCTGAACAATTGACTAAGATGGAATTCCGACACAACCTTAGGAAGGTTTGTGCGCAGAAGTACTCTACTATGATAAAATCTTGTGTAAAGAGGATCAGCTACTAGGACCTGAAGCTCACTGATCCTGCAGGCTGAAGTGACCGCCACCAAGAACAAAACCTTCTAGATCATAAAGTTCAGATGGCAGGAATCAAGCAGCTCAAATGCAGCTTTTATCAGCTGAGTGAGAATGACATTGAGATCCCATGACACTGTTGGAGGTTTGATCAGGTACTTGAACTGTAAACTCTCATGAATCGAACAACTAGAGGTTGTATAGAGATGGGCCTGCCTGCTACATGGTGTTGATAAGCATCAATTACACTCAGGTGAACCCTAACTGAATTGGTCTTGAGACCAGACTCTGACTAGTGTCAAAGTTTTTGTGTAGAACAAGAAAAAGGGTCTAAGGCCTTGCCCTCAAACCAGAAGGCAGACCTCCATCACCTGAACTTGTAAGAACTAGCTTAGTGGAATCTTTCCTGGAAGTATTCAGGACTGGGGAGACACTCACGTCAGGTGGAGCAAATCAACTACAACACTGAAGCTGTAAGGGCCAGGGAATGAAGGATGGGATGAGGAAGTAAACCCTCATTCTGAAGGTTGGAAAGCAGCACAGTCTCCATGGCTCTTTGGAGGCTATCTCCAAAGCTAGAGGGAACCTTATCATTATAAGGTACAATTTATTTGATTAACCGCTAAAGGTAAGTACCATCGAAGCGGTGTACAACCACTAAAATCGAAGAAGTACAAACACAAAATCAAATAATCAAGAAAGAAGAGAAATATAATAACAATAGAAAAGCAAGAATAGCAGTCCTCCCCGCTTGCTGTATCCCATACCCCAGTAACACACAGTCCCCTGGAAGCGTCCACCCTTGCGGCAGAACTAGCTAACAAAAACTTTCTGAAAGAGATGAGTCTTCAGAACCACCTTTAGAGGGTTCAGTGCACAAAATTAAAGGAAGAGCATTCCATAAGGTTAGATCCAAATAGCAAACACAGAATTCCGAAAAGCATCTTTAAAAACATGTCAAAACGATGGAATGGTTAAAAGATGCTGAGAGCTGAACGCAGTGATCGAGTAGGAACATATGGTGATAAACGCGAGGACAAAAATTGAGGTGAGCCTGATCCAAGCACTTTATGACTCAGTACCAGAATCATATACTGAATACAATATTCTATTGGAAGCCAAAGTTCCGCCCTCAAGAGTCACATGATCATATTTTTGCACTCTACAAATCAATTTAACCACTACATTCTGCACCAGTTGAAGTCTTCTGAGTTCTCTTTGAGTAACACCCCTCAGAAGCACATTACAATAATACAAACATGTGATTACAAAGGCATGAATGAATATGTGGAGGACCCTCTGATCAAATTTTTCTTGGATGTATCTGCTATTTTGGACTTTTCTCAAGGAGAAGTCTCAGAACTAACCACTTTACTTATAAATTTTGCGTTTGACTAAGATTTGAACATGGTTATGCGTTTTATTTCCACAACTTACAAGAACTATTTTATGGACAAAGAATGTGGATTTTTCCTGATGTGGCATGGGAGACACATGAAAGACGAAAGCTGTTCCTATCCATAAGGCAGGAAATTTGTTAATCTGGTCATGAGCCCTTGAGCCCAGGCCGAGGCCTAGTATAGGGTTTTGGCCAAGGCCTAGGGTAGACCAAACAGGCCCTACGCACTACCCCAGCCACCAAACCCCGCACACACACATCCAACTAGCACCACCAGAAAATGAGAGATAGAGCATTCAGGTGGGCCTCACAGCCTATCGAGAACCCACTCACACAGAGTCCAAGCGTGCGGGCCTCACGGCCGAACAGGAACCAAGTCATACACTGGGAAGGGAAAAATAACAAAGAGCGGTCCCCACAGAGACTTGAACACCAGCAACGCACACAGCGCTAGCTAAGGACGCAAGGGAAAGGTGACCGACAGACGTTTCTATAGGAAACACAAGACTGTGCCACAGGGCAGTCAAGGATAAAGGAAGCCACACAAGCGAACACTCTAGGCTGTACCATACAGCACATAAGGGAAAGGTGAAGCCACCTAAGCAAACACAATGCTCACCTCACAACATACAAGGATGAAGGGAACTGCAATACAGGGATACACAAGGCTGTGCCACAGCACTCAAAGGCAAAGGGAATCCACACACGAGAATGCACCAGGCTGGCCTCACAATATACAAGGGAAAAAGGAAAATACTTATAGGGATACACAAGGCTGTGCCACACAGCACTCAAAGGCAAAGGGAATCCACACACGAGAATGCACCAGGCTGGCCTCACAATATACAAGGGAAAAAGAGAAATACTTATAGGGATACGCAAGGCTGTGCCACACAGCACTCAAAGGCAAAGGGAATCTACACACAAGAATGCACCAGGCTGGCCTCACAATATACAAGGGAAAAAGGGAAATACTTATAGAGATACACAAGGCTGTGCCACACAGCACTCAAGGAGAAGGGAAAGGTAAGCAAACAGAAGCCGTTGCCTAAACACACACAGATCAGATAAGGAGCAGAGCTCACCAGAAACAGGAGACAGACACAGCAAAGAAGGAATTAAAGCAGGCTAAAGGAAAAGACTGCTTTAAAACACTAACCTGCCAGAAGCAGGGCTACACTGCAGACAAAGGGTAACGCAAACAAAAGAAAAAACAACCCCCAGGACGATACAAAGGGTCAGGAGACTGCCAACAAAGGCAGGACTACAAGGCAATACTAAGCATGGCACAAAAGGGTTAACACAGAGGAAAGGAAAACTAAAACAAACAAACTGGAACCATACAAGGGACAAGCTTATCACAAAGCACAACACCAGCCAAGCAGAGAATAAACCCAGGTGCGTGCAGTGTAGTGAGGCAATCAAGCACACGCTGGGAACACCCAGCACTTACACCACGGAAAACTACAAGCCATGAGGAGAAAAAGCAAATCTTCAACGTAACACAGAGAGCATTAGCACAAACAGAGAGAGAGGAAAGCAGGCTTCAGCTAACAATAATCATAGGCAATCAAACGCTAAAGCAAGAGTTGTAGGGAAAGGTAGGCTTAAGTAGATCAGGCTTCTGATGTCTGCTGCATCAGACCTCAGCTCAGCCCCTGACAAGCCAATCAGGAGAGAGTCCCAAACATTCCCCTGCCTATCTAACAGAATCATAACAAAACTTTAGGTGTCACCTTTATGCTACCTTGTAAATGCATAAGATATTTAAGTATTTGATACATGATTTTTGTCCCAGAACATCTTCACTCTTTTTTGGATTTAAAGAAGCTTACACCAAGTCAAGTCATCCTTTTTTAGCTGTTTCATGAGTGTTCATAATACTATTGTATAATGTTATCATGCCAATGCTTGATTTTCTTTAATAATTATTTTACATTAATCCACCTTATACCTTCCTCCCCTTCTGCTCTGATTTGTGGTCTATTCAGTGGCGTAGCAAGGGCGGGGAGGTGGGGGCGGTACGCCCCAGGTGTCAGCGGGTGGGGGGGGGGTGCTGCTCCATTGTCTCCTGCCACCATCCTGCCTTTTTTTAACAATCCATGCAGCAACACAGGCAGCGCCTCGCATCTGCCCTGCGTGTGCTGTGAAGAAGAAAATCACGTCGCTGGCGTCGGGCCTTCCCTCGCTGTGTCCCGCCCTCTTCTGAGGTAATTTCCTATTTCCTCGAGGGCGGGACAAAGCGAAGGAAGGCCCGACACCAGCGACGCGATTTTCTTCTTCACAGCACACGCAGGGCAGACACGAGGCGCTGCCTACGTCGCTGCATGGATTTAAAAAAAAGGCAGGGTAGTGGCAGGAGAAGAGGGCTCTGTCGGCTCTAAACGGAGGGGGAGGGGGAGCTCAGAGGGGTGCTCAGAGGGCAGAAGGGGATTGGGGAGGGGTGGGGGAGCTCAGAGGGGTGCTCAGAGGGCAGAAGGGGATTGGGGAGGGGTGCGGGAGCTCAGAGGGGTGCTCAGAGGGCAGAAGGGGATTTGGGAGGGGTGCGGGGAGCTCAGAGGGGTGCTCAGAGGGCAGAAGGAGATTGGGGAGGGGTGGGGGAGCTCAGAGGGGTGGTCAGAAGGGGATTGGGAAGGGGTGGGGGAGCTCAGAGGGGTGCTCAGAGGGGTGGGGGTGCACTCAGATGGGAGAAGGGGTCTGAAGCTGGAACTGGGGTCTGACAAGGGGGCAGGAGGGAAAATGGGTCCATGCCTGGGGCAGGTGGGAGAATAGGTCTGGGGCTGAAAAGGGGGGATGCAAGGCATGTGGTGGATGAAGGGGGCTGGAGCTGGGGGCTGAAAAGAGGGGGCAGAGAGAGAGAGGACAGACCCTGGATGGAAGGGGGGCACGTGAGGGAGGGCTGACCCTGGATGGATGGGAAAGGGAGGGCAGACGGATTGAAGGGGCAGAGAGAAAGGGCAGATGGTGGGTGGAAGGGGGAGAGAGAAAGAGGGCAGACTGGGGCAAATGGTGGATGGAAGGAACAGAGATAGAGGGCAGATGTGGATGGAAGGGAGAGAGAGGGCAGACAGTGGATGGAAGAGGCAGAGAGAGAGGGCAGACAGTGGATGGAAGGGACATTAGAGAGGGCAGACACTGGATGGCAGAGAGAGAGCAAAGACAGATGCTGGATGGAAGGAAGACAGTGAAAAGAAGATGAGGAAAGCAGAAACCAGAGACAACAAACTGTAAATAAAATATATTTTTTTATTTTTTGCTTTAGGATATAGTATTGAAACTGTGTTAATAAATGTTTATAAATAGAACATGTAAATAAGGTAATCTTTTTATTGGACTAATTTTAATACATTTTGACTTAACTTTCAGAGAACAAAACCCCCTTCCTCAGGTCAGGATAGGATACTGTAACAGTACTATACTGTATTGACCTGAGGAAAGAGATTTTGGCCTCTGGAAGCTAAATGTATTAGTCAAATAAAATGGTATTATTTTATTTTCTGTATTTGTTTTATTTCTATTTGTTAATTTGTAAAGTGGTGATTGGTTTTTTCAAATTTACATCTGCTGTCTTTATATTTTGCACAGTACTAGGGGACATTTTCTGTTTCTGTGGTGTTGCATTGTATGCAGACTCTAGCATCGGGGGTTCAGTTTAATTTTTGTCTAAATAGAAAGTTTATGATTACTTATTCTATAGTGGATTAGGGTGTATCTGTGTTTGTGAAAAAGACATGGCTTTCGGTTGGCATTGACTGTGCAGGATTGATGATCTGTACTAATCTGTTTTCGTTTTACAATAGGTAAATTGATGTTCTGGTGCTCACTGTAGTGTTTAAGATGCTTTCCTTTTCCTTGTGTGACTCGTACAAATTACTGCTTATGGTATGGTAGAATTGCTCTATAGGTCCTGAGTGTTTTGTATTCTAGGTATGCCTAGTACTGGATTTTTTTTTTTTGGGGGGGGGTGGGGGGTGTTAAAAAATGACCGGCCCCAGGTGTCAACTACCCTAGCTACGCCACTGGGTCTATTGTATCCGTCTGGGGTATGTTATTTTTGCTTCTTCAGTTTGCATTCGAATAGTAGCAATTACCTTTTACCCTATATGGATTGTATTTCTGAACCAAGTGGATGCTTGTAAGATAATCTTTAATTAATAATACGAAGTTGAAAAAAAAAGAGGAAGGGTAGAAAAACTTTAAAAAATAAAGAAAATTCCTGCACTTGTCAAAAAAAATTGAAGAGGAAAAAAAGGCAGAAAACTGCAACAAATAAGTTTACTCGCTACTGCGATAGAAGATGCATCTTCTCAGCTCCGAGGAGAAAGTAAAACTGTGTGCCCCACGCAATTTGGGAAAGCACTCGTGCATGTGTGGTGTGGGCCTACTAAAGGCTTCTAGAAGAGTTTGGAATGCTGGGTAGTGTCCATGCTGGAGCTCCGTTGGGGGAGTCACCTACATGTGAGATACTATGTCCTGTTTGTACTCAGAGAAAACAGGATATGTTTCTGAACAGATAGTTGGCAAGATTTCAACTTCCCTTGGAAATACAGACATAGAAACATAAAAAAATGAAGGCAGATAAAGACTATCCAGCTTATTTTCGAAAGAGAAAAACACCTATAATGCGACCTAAATCGGGAGATAGATGTTTGTCTCGCAAAGGCGCCCAAATCGGTATAATCGAAAGCCGATTTTGGGCGTTTCCAACTGCACTCCGTCGCGGAAATGAATAAAGTTGACGGGGTCGTGTCGGAGGCGTGGTGGAGGCGGAACTGGGGTGTGGTTATCAGCCTAGAGATGGGTGTCTTTAGCTGATAATTGAAAAAAAAAAAAAAGGCGTTTTTACCGCGATTTGAGTCACTTTTTTTGGACCCTTTTTTTCACGAACAAGTCCCAAAAAAGTGCTCCAACTGCCCAGATGACCACTGGAGGGAATCGGGGATGACCTCCCCGGACTCCCCCAGTGGTCACTAACCCCCTCCCACCAAAAAAAACCCCACTTTAAAAACTTTTTTTCCAGCCTATATGCCAGTCTCAAATGCCGTACCACCTCCATGACAGCAGAATGTGTTCGATCCTGTCACTGCCTTTCCCAGGGTCAGATGTGGCTCTCGGGTACACTATAGGGTCACATCAGCATTGCATTGTGGTGGGTGTAGGGTATTGGGCTCCGTGATTTCATTAGCTTGTGTTACAGTCTCACGATGTTGGTAGTTGGTAGGCTCTTCTCCCATGGTGCTTTTCCCCCTGCCTACTGGGTCAGAGTGTGCCCTGTTGTGTTTCCTGTTGTAGTCCATGCGGTAGTGGCCATTTTTCTAAGCCAGTTTTAGTTCCCTTTCCTGCGTTAGCCACATTAGACAACTTAGTTCTTCCCTTGAATGTGGCTGAAAGAGGGCATTGTACAGCATTCTGCCAGCTCTGACCTACTGCTCATCTCAGTACCAGGGAGACTCGTTGTCAGTGGGGCACAACCTCTGATCTGCAGTTAACTGTGAGTAAACGCGGTTATTCCAATAAAGGACGTTTTCGGAGAGATTAGTCTTCAGGTGTCAACTGGTGTGCCAATGTTATATAGCAGCAACCAGTCCTAGGGGCCTGCGTGTATGCTGGTCCCTGGAGCAATTTTAGTGGGTACCGTAGTGCACTTCAGCCAGGTGGCCCCAGGCCCATCCTCCCCCCCACCTGTAACACTTGTGCTGGTAAATGGGAGGCCTCCAAAACCCACTGTACCCACATGTAGGTGCCCCCTTCATCCCTAAGAGCTATGGTAGTGTTGTACATTTGTGGGTAGTGGGTTTTGGGGGAAGGGGGTTGGGAGCTCAGCACCCGTGGTAAGGGAGCTATGCATGTGGGAGCTTTTTCTGAAGTCCACCGCACTGACCTAGGGTGCCCAGTTGGTGTCCTGGCATATCAGGGGGGCCAGTGTACTACCAATCCTGGCCCCTCCCATGACCAAATGACTCGGATTAGGACGTTTTTGAGCTGGGCGTTTTTAGTTTCCATTATCGCTAAAAAAACGTCCATTTTTTCGAAACCGCCCCTTCACGGACCCGTTCTCGGAGATAAACGCCCATGGAGATAGGCATTTCCATTCGATTATGCCCCTCCACATGGCCTATCCAGTCTGCCCATCCATGTCATCTACTATCCCTTCCTCTCCCTTAGAGCCTTTCTTGAATTCAGTTAGTTTTTGTCTCCTCCGCTGGAAGGCTGTTCCATGATTTCACCACTCTTTCAGCGAAGAAGTATTTCCTCAGGTTACTTCTGTCTGTTCTAGCAAAAATAATTGACTGGTGCTTGTTTTTTTGGAATATGGAGAAAGAAACCCTCAGAAACCATAGGCCAAATTGCCTTGAGGTTTAGAGCATGGTTAGGACTGATTTTACATCAACTTGTAACACACGCTACAGTTCGATCATAGGGCCAAAAAACTCCATTTTGAAAAAAGGGGGCTCATAAAGTTTTTAATCGCCTCAATATTGAATTGTTGGTAAACAAGTTAATTTTCTTTCAATAAGTTCATATGTGAAGATTCAAAGTCATTCAAATACTTTTTCAAAAGATTATCGCGTCAGCATATCAGGAAAATAACACTTAGCTTTTTAATGTGTTAGAGCCAGGCACTCATCGCTGTCCGTTCTACGGGAACCCGTTTCGCCTAGAAACGTGGCTTCTTCAGGAACGGAGTGCTGTTAGAGTATGCTGAAAGTCTAAGGTAAACAGAAATCATAGCGTAATCATAGAATGAAAGAAAACAATATAATAATTGCACACCTAAAACTCACACCATGGTCAAACGTACTTTTAGCCGGACGTCTACAATGCTTCAAGATGGCGCCTTGGCGTCCACGTACAGTCAGCTGACTAAAATACTATCATGCACGTGCATGACCATGGTGTGAGTTTTAGGTGTGCAATTATTATATTGTTTTCTTTCATTCTATGATTACGCTATGATTTCTGTTTACCTTAGACTTTCAGCATACTCTAACAGCACTCCGTTCCTGAAGAAGCCACGTTTCTAGGCGAAACGGGTTCCCGTAGAACGGACAGCGATGAGTGCCTGGCTCTAACACATTAAAAAGCTAAGTGTTATTTTCCTGATATGCTGACGCGATAATCTTTTGAAAAAGTATTTGAATGACTTTGAATCTTCACATATGAACTTATTGAAAGAAAATTAACTTGTTTACCAACAATTCAATATTGAGGCGATTAAAAACTTTATGAGCCCCCTTTTTTCAAAATAGAGTTTTTTGGCCCTATGATCGAACTGTAGCGTGTGTTACAAGTTGATGTAAAATCAGTCCTAACCATGCTCTAAACCTCAAGGCAATTTGGCCTATGGTTTCTGAGGGTTTCTTTCTCCATTTTCCAAAAAAACAAGCACCAGTCAATTATTTTTGCTAGAGCGGTCTTTTTGGTATTAGGTTACTTTTTTTGCTCTAGAATACTGCTTTTGTTCAGTTTGATTGTAATCATATACTTCTGTCTGTTCCCTTTGACCTTCATCCTGTGGCCCCTCATTCCAGAGTTTCGTTTCAGCTGAAAGAGAATTGCCTACCATGCATTTATGTCACAGAGGTATTTAAGCATCTCTATCATATCTCCCTTCTCCTGCCTTTCTTACAAAGTATACATATTGAGATCTTTAAGTCTGCCCCCATACGCTTTATGACGAAGACCACTGACCACTTAGTAACCGCCCTATGGACTGACTCCATTCTGTTTATATCTTTTTGAAAGTGTGGACTTCAGAATTGTACACAATATTCTTAATGATGCCTCACTAGCATCTTATACAGGGGCATCATCAACTCTTTTTTCCTAATGGCCATTTCTCTTCCTAAGCATACATGCATCCTTATAGCTTTCGCTGTCGCCTTTTCTACCTGTTTGGCCACCTTAAGATAATCACATTGATCACACCCAAGTCCTGCTCCTCTGTCATGCACAAAAGTTCTTCATCCTCTAAACTGTACCATTTCCTCAAAGTTTTGCAGCCCAAATGCACAACCCTGAATTTTTTAGCATTAAATCTTAGCTGCCAGATTCTGAACCATTCTTCGAGCTTCGCTAGGTCCATATTATCTGTAGGACTAGAATGATAGTATACCAAAAACTGTAAATTAACAAATCACGGGTGTCAAACCTATCGCAGATTTTGGTACCATCTGCAGAGGCAAACCTTACCAGGCTGCCCTTCAGCAATATACAAAAATGTTAAAAAGAACCGAACCTTGTGGCACACCACTGGTAATATCCCTTTCCTCAAAGTGAGCGCCATTTACCACAACCCTCTGTAGCCTTCCACTCAAAAAGTTCCTAACTCAGTCAGTCACTTTAGTGCCCATGCTAAGAGCACTCAGTTTATTTATTTGTCGTCTATGAGGAACTGTGTCAAAGGTTTTGCTAAAATGTAAATACTCCACATCTAGCGCTCTCCCTCAATCCAATTCTCTAGTCACTCAGTCAAAGAAATCAATCAGATTAGTCTAACAAGACCTGCCTCGGGTCCTGCAAACCACTGGCTTCCAGAAACTTTACTATGTTCCATTTCAAAAGTGTTTCCATTAATTTACTTACTATAGAACTCAAGACTCCCTGGCCTGTAGTTCCCAACTTCTTCCTTACTTCCGCTTTTGTGGAGATCAGAGAAAGGTTATCAAAATGGTACACGGTTTCAGCAAAACCCATATAATATGAGACATGGAGGGGCATTTTTGATATGATGTCTAAGTCCAACTTTGGACATTTTGCAAAAAAACGTCCAAAATCTGAATAGGAAAGAAGGTAATTTTCTAAAAAGAAAAACATTTACCTTTTTTTTTTTTTTTTTTCGAAAATACTGCTTTGAACAAGGCTTTGTGATTTGGACATTTTGTTTTTTGGTCCACTTTCAGAAAAAAAAAATGTCAAAGTACAAACCCACAAAATCAAGGAATTGGGATGAGGAGGAGCCAGCATTTTTAGTACACTGGTCCCCACTGACATCCCAGGAAAGCAACAGGACACCCTAGAGGGAACTGCAGTGGACTTCATAAAATGTTCCCAGGTACACATCTCACCATTGCTCCCTTACCTTGTGTACTGAACCCCCAAAACTCACTACCCCCAACTGTACACCATTACCATAGTCCTTACGGGTGAAGGGGCATCTATACGTGGGTACAGTGTGTTTCTGGTGAGTTTTAGAGGGCTTACAGTTTCAACCACAAGTGTAACAGGTAGGGGAAGGTAGGAGCCTGGGTCCACCTGTCTGCAGTGCACTGCACCCACCACTAGACTACTCCAGGAACCTGCATGCTGTTCTAATGGACCTGAGTATAACATCTGAGGCTGGCATGGAGACTGGCAAGTAATGTTTTTCATCACATTTTTTGGGGGTGGGAGGGGGTTAGTGACCACTGGAGGAATAAGGGGAGGTCATCCCTGATTCCCTCCAGTGGTCATCTGGGTATTTAGGGCACCTTTTTGTGCCTTATTCGTTATAAAAACAGGTCTAGCTCAAAACGTCTATGTCTTAGTCCTGGACGATTTTGTTTTGTTCCATTATGGCTGAAAAACGTCTAAGTCTTAGGAATGTCCAAGTCCCGGCCTGAACATGCCCCTGACACGCCCCCTTCAGATTTGGACGCACTTCTGATGGACTTCATAGAAAAACATCTAAAAATAGGTTTCGAAAATACTGATTTGGATGTTTTTGTGAGAAAAACGTGCAAATGCTGCTTTATGCCACTTTTTAGACGTTTTTCTGTTCTGAAAATGAGCCCATTAGGGTCTTGAATAAATATGTATGCTCTAGTGCAGTGGTTTTCAAACCAGTCCTTGGGATACACCTAGCCAGTCAGATTTTCAGGATACCCACAATGAATATGCTTGAGATAGATTTGCATATAATAAAGACACAGGGATATAAGAAGTTTCCCCCCCCTCCCCCCCCCCCAACTCCTGAGGGAACCTGAGCAAACACACAATACAGTATTTACATTATTTAAGGAACAAAGCTATCCAACACCCATATAAAAAAGCAACTGTCCCCTTAAACTTAATAACTGGTTGCATCACCTTTAGCAGCAATAACTGCAATAAACACTGTCACAGCATCTCTAATGCGTTCAAGTCAGGACTGACCAGGCCAATCCAATCCAAAACTTTAATTTTATTTCTCCTCAGCCATTCGGATGTAGACTTGCTTTTGAGTGTTTGATTATTGTCTTACTGCATAATCTAATTATGCTTCAGCTCACAGACAGATGACCAGACATTCTCCTTAAGAATTTTCCCATACAGAGCAGAATTCATGTTCCTTCAATAATGTCACGTTTTCAAGGTCCTAAGGCAGCAAAATATCCCAACACCATCAAACTACCATCAACATGCTCAACTGTTGGTATTATGTTATTACTATAAGATGCTGTATTTGCTTTACGCCAGACATAATGGGACCTGTGTTGTCCAAAGAGTTCTACTTTTGACTCATCTGTCAGTAGAACATTATCCCAAAAGGCGTAGGTATTCTTGCAAATGAGAGATAAGCACTGATCTCTTACTTACTGCCTTGCTGAACTGCCATTTGACTGTCTATTGTACCTATAATTGTGCATTTCAGTTTTCACCATGATATTTCCTGTTGCTGTTTTCCCTGCATGTTGAGCATCTTAGCACTGTCAACTGGTAGCCCTGGAAGTGACCCAGCCCCGATTTCACCATGATATCTCCTGTTCCTGTCCTTCGTGCACACTGAGCATCTTAGCTCTGCCTACTTGAAGTGACCCAGCTCCAGTATTCAGATAAATTGAAGCTGCTACTATAGCACTAAGAAGCACTGTTAAGGAACAGGTCATATGCAACTGAGTGCCTAGTGAGAATGCTTATATACACTATGTCTACTCTTAAAGTCACCTTATCTGGTTTTAACATCTTTTAATCTCCTTGATCTTCCTAAGGATGCTTCCTGCCCTATTCCTGTGTTTTGGGGCCGTACACCTACCCATGTTCCTAGTCTCGACCTATCTCAAGTAAGATCCTCATACAAGTTAAAGACAGTATTTCGACAATGTCAAAAGACCCTACCATTTGGAATACTATTAAAATCAGTCTCCTTAACATTCGCTCCCCTAGGGGTAAGCAACTTCTAATTAGAGATTTGATCCTTTCTCGTGGTCTGGGCATTCTATGCCTTACAAACACATGGCTCTATGATTCTGATATTGCCTATCTAAATCAGACTTCCCCTCTGGTTTTTCCTATCTTTATGCAAATCACCCTAACAAAAGAGGAGGAAATTTTGCCATCTTTTATTCTTCAAAGTTATACATTCAATTTCTCTCAACTTTCCTAGAATCACTCTTATTCAGACTAGATTCCTCTCCTTCTACAGATTTTCTTCTCATCATCCCCCACCGCCTACCCTCTGATCTTTCCAGTCTCTTCAAGCTCTTGTCAGCTATCTTTGCAATCTTAGAAATATAACTGGTTATGTGCAGGCTTTCAACCCATTGATATTATATACATTTTTCTAAAATGGATGTTTATGCTGCACGCACTCAATACATAAACATCCATTTCTCCTGTATTTTAGAACAGGCTCTATGTTGGCAGAATCTGTTCTAAATTATTGATGGAACTTGAGACGCATGAACCTGTATATCTCAATTCCTACTTCTATGACCTATCTTAAATGGCACTGATTATCAATCTCTATCCTATTGGTTAATAAATAAATTGATTAAAATATTACCTCCTGTTTGTTTTTTCTCTACAGGCCTGATACCAATTTCACTGGTGACTTTTCCGGCTGATCTGCTTTGGTCTTCAAGCTGAGCAGCAGCTGCAGCAGCAGCAGCAGTTGCACCATCTCCTGAAAATAACCATGTTACTAATAAACATATCAAAAGTTATTAAAATAGATCACAGTAAAGTATTTTGAAAGATTTAGTAAGAATCTAAGTGGGTAAGAACAGGGGTTATGCAGTCAAAAGAAACCTGTATAAATTTAGCCAGAGTAAGAGAAGCCCAAGTGTAGGGAATACTAGACATATACATTGAAGCTTTAAAAAATTGTGTGAACGTAGACCAAGTACCTATTCCAGCCCCTTCATTTGAGACAACTCAGAATCATGCACATACTTTTTTAATCTGAATAACAACCTGACCTTTATATACAAAGGGGGCAATTCTATAAAGGATGCCAAAAGTTAGGCACCAAGATGCAGTGTGCCAAGCATCAATTCTATAACAGCATCTGGGCACTCACATTTTGTTATAGACTTCTAGCACAAGTCAGCGTTTATATGCCAACATTTACGTGCACCCACTTATATGTCAACAGCAAGCATAAATGAATGCACCTAAACATGGCACTTTAGTGCATAACTTATATTCTGTAACTTACACGTAAATGTTGGCCAGCCATAAACTGCTCATGCGTCTCCCCCTGTGAAAATCCTCTTGCATTTGCACACTGAGTTGCCCACTAAAATTACAGAATTCTGCTGATCGTACAGCCAACACTTATGTGCATACCTGTAACAGTCACGTAAGTGTTATTATTCTATAACTTATGCACACAATTGGTGCATAACTTTAGGCAGCCAGTTATAGAACGAGGGGGAAACTAGGTAATCTGAACATGAACATAAGATTGGTGTATGCAAGTGGAAAAGTACTTGTGTACTTTTGTTGTTAGGTGCCTTACCAAAACTTAATTCCCTGATATCTGGCCCACCTTTGATTTCAAATCACAGTAAAAGTGGAATCTTCATCATACACTCAACTGATTTACTGATACAGAATGGTTATTTTATAACAGATGACCTAACCTGTGCTGTGAGAATTGCACCAGTTACACCAATTTTAAAAGAAAAGCTATCTCTTTATAAAATTCCCCCCTCCCCATTTAAACCTGCTCTCAATCATGTACACAATTTGTTGGTTAGTTTTATGTGCTGTTTTATGCATTTTATTAAATTACAAACCCTACCCTCCAGTAATGCCTAAAGTCTGGTAGGACAAATGTATGGATGGATTATGCACATAAGTTTAAGCACTTAAAAACCAGAAAATGTACAGAGGGTGATTCTGCCATTATACCTGCAAAATGGCTGTTAAATTCATTGCTCCAGTCATTTTTGTGGAGGAGGAGGAGGACCCGGCTTTCCCTCCAGAAGGTCGTGTTGCCATGTGAGAGGGAGGGCCTAAGCCTCCTCAGACTTCGCTTCTTGACTATTAGCTGTGGAATAAGGCACATTAATGACTGGCTTAGGAACACCAAGTATTTCACCTGTACAGCTTTGGAATCGGAAATCTTGGGTCCTGTTCCTTTGGCTACTATCTACATGCACCATCGACTACAGTACCACCGGTGCTCCAAATTTATGTACACTATCAGCCTTTGCATGCCATTTGGCACTGGCTCTGCTCCTTTCATGGTGTTGAGCCCACCACAACTCCCTTGTTGCCACTTCGACGTAATCCAGCTTTCTCATCAGGCACTGACTCTAAACTATTTGCCATCTGGGAATCGAAGGGCATTCATCTTTTGCATCATGCGTTACAGGAGGATGGTTTGCTCAAGTCCTTCAATTCCCTGAGAACTGAATTTCACCTGCTCTACCAGGCTACATTCTTGTACCTGCAGCTTCAGAACTATCATGCCACAATGGATCACACATGCCTTATGGCAAAAGCATATGAGACACTGGACATGACACTGACCCTGGAGTCTCAACGAAAGGTACCTTCAACTTTCCATCACTATCACACACTTGGTTCACTTGGCTGGCTGACTTGGGTGTTGAGCTGCTGGAAAGCTGTCTACTCTCTGGCCTCACCCACATTCGGCGACTGACGGAGCATGTACCACATTGGGGGTTACAATACAAAATTAACCCGCAACTTTACTATTCTCTCCATAAGGCTTTTGTCATGAAGATCTGTTACTCTTCTGCTTGTCCCAAGTGCGGTCAACTGGATGCTTCCTTGCGTCATGTCCACAGACTCAATCTCTTTGGCAACAAGTTCTGTATTTTGCTTCCAGAATTTGGTGCTTTAATCAGTTCACTCTAGTCTCACACAATGATCCACGAGATCCTCCATGGCGAATCTCCAAGCTACATGACCAACTTGATCGATCTTCCAGCCAGGAACGGGTCCAAATCTTCTTGTACATATTTCAATCTTCATCTTCCCAATTACAAAGGCCTCAAATACAAAACCTACTGTGCATCCAACTTCTCCATTATGGACAGCCAACTCTGGAACGCAATACCTCGACACATCCGAACAACCAATGAACACCTACCCTTCCGAAAGCTGCTGAAAACTTACCTATTCAAACAAGTTTACCCAAACAACCCAACTTAATTCTCGAACTTAATTCACACCACTAGCACTACCCATACTCCTATCTTCTCCCCCACATCTCTTCCTATTGTCCTACTCTTTTAACTGGATCATCTTTTGATACTTTGTACCATACTTGTGTTATCTCTGTTATACTTTGTACCACACCTTGTAAGCCGCACTGAACCTGCTATCAACCGGGAAGAGCGGGGTATAAATGCTATAAATAAAATAAAATATTAGGAGTTGCCCCGTCAGTAGTTCCTCGCCAGCAGGGTGCGGTCAGATTTCTCAGCATTGATGGTGCTGAAGGTGCTCTTGGCAGCTTGATCCATGTTTTTGCTATGGAGAGACGCCGCATACAGTCTTTAGACTCTTTGGTGAGACACTGGTTCAATGCCACCTAGGAGCCTTTCTGGACTACACTAATTCCTCCTGTTTCTATTCTAGAGTGTTATTGTTGGTCATCCGGTATTCTGGTTGTGCACTTAATAAAAGATTTAACTACATATTTATGCACCTGGCACACACAGATTTGAAAGGAGCATGTTCTAGGCATAGTTTGTGTATAACTTTAAGTTTAAACTAACAAAGGTATTTACTCTTTGGCAGTTGGAATAAACCTATGTTTTATATGCTCCCCAAACTTACCCATCACCATTTAACCTCATAACTGTAGCTAACAGAGAGGAGCTAACATAGCAACCTCTCTGGAACAAATCACCTGAGTTGATCTTCAAGACCCAAAGAAAAGAGACTTGGTGGTTTGAGTCCTGGGAAAGAAGAGTCATGGAAATGTGGTGATGTCATTGACGTAACAGCATTCATTAAAACTGCCACATCTACTGTGACATATTGAAAGGAGGAACCAAAAATTGTTCCAAAGAGATTGCCATTGCCTGAGCTTAGCTTCCGAGGCCCGGTGAGGAAAGACATGGTGGCTTGGGTCCTTGGGAAGAAGAGTTGTGGAGGCAGGACATCACTAATGTACTGGCATCGTTTATAATTTCCATACTCATCTCAGCACGAAGACGTTGGCACGTGGCTGGAGAAGTGTGGCCAGCAATACAACTAGTCCTATTGTTGCCCTTTCAGTGCTACTTAGTGTCTTGTATTTTAGAGTCTATCTGCTTGTAATATGGGGAATTAGACAATCAGAAATAAGTCTTTAGCCTCTACAGTACTTTCTGGTCTGATGGATCAATATCTACAGATTATCTCAGGTACGACTGGATCTTGTGTATCTTCATTAGTGCTCCTGAATAGGCCTCCTCTACATCCATCTTTGAGTGCCATTCCTTCCCCTCAGGACTTTAGTCTTCAAGTACCATACTTTCCCTCAGGACTTTAGTCTTCAATCAACAGACTGATGGTTTCAGTATCTCCTATAGTAAGAGACACCGCCCAGAGCACACGCCCAGGACATCACTCCCGAGTATCTGACTAAAAACACAGCGACAACGACAGCCCATGATTGCTGCCCCAGGCTGACTACTGACTGGTCCCTGCCTCAAACCAACAACATAACGACCTCTCTAACGGAGCCTCTCTGCCTCCACCAGTTACAACGGTGTCTAGAGCTACAGTGCTCTGTGCCCAGGACATCACTCCTGAGCATCTGACTGTGAGTAATCTATTTATCCTAAACTGACACCAAAATGAACACAATCAAAATACTGTCTGGTAATCTACTCCCTTTTACTGATCCACCTAGCACTATCCATCCCACTCACAGAACATTACTTCATACCCATCTACAAAATCACCAAGACTGATCAAACATTCCACACTCCACCAAACTGACACTCACCACATTAAAGGAAGATTATTTAAACATGGACATTACCAACAAAACGGGAGGAAAAGACCACAACAAATGCAACACCACCTAAGGAACGACAACTAACAAAAATCCACTTAACACCAAACCTAGCAGCCCCATACCAAAATATCCAGGTGGGCTACATCAATGCTAGGTCCGTAATTAACAAAACAACAGCAATATCAGACTGGATCACCTCAGAAAAACCTCTAATCTTATCTTTATCAATGAAACATGGATCCACAACCAAAAGGATCGCATAATCCTTGAACTATACCCTCCAGGTTATAAAATCACTCACTGGACTAGATTGGAAAGAGAGGCGGAGGCATAGCACTAATCTACCGAGAACAATTCACCACCGAAACCATTGCCGACTCCATAACACCCCAACTAGAAATTGCATCATTTAGATCCATAACAATTCCCTGATCGATCATCTGAACTGTGTCCTCTTTTATAGACCACCCGGCAACTGGAATGAAAGCCAGCCCATCCTCACGGACTTCATATCAAACAATTGTGTAAACAACTCCAACATACTAATACTAGGCGACATTAACCTTCACCTAGAAGACCCCAATTCCACTAACGTACGTGAATGCAAAGACTTCCTACAGTCCTGGGATCTCAAAGGCCTCTCATGCAAACTACCCATATCAAGGGACACGCACTGGACCTCCTATCAAATAAATTGTCCACAGATCATAACTTATTAAGGGAAAATTAGGTTCTTACTGTGATAATTTCTTTACTTTAGTCATAGCAGATGCAGCCATTACAGATGGGTTGTGTCCATCAACCAGCAGAGGGAGATAGAGAGCACTCTTTTTTCAGTGCCTCATACCAGCTTGCTCCCCTGCCTCTCCTTCAGTATTTGAAGCTTCCAAGCAGTATGGCAAACGCAATGGGAATAACATGAGCTTTCCTCCCAGCGAACGATGGCCCTACAACAAAGGTCATTAAACTCAGAATGGAGGGAATGAAACATCCTCCCGGAGGGCATAAACTCATCCTCCAAACATGAAACTGGAGGGAATTAAGTCATCCTCCTTAATGAAACAGAATCCTGAAGACTGTTTTTCCGACTTTCTCCCAAGGACGGAATCTCCAGGAACATGAACAGAACCTGAAATAGATTTACAGCAAATAGCAATCAGACAGGGAGGGGATCATGGCTGCATCTGCTATGACTAAAGAAAAGAAAATTATCACGGTAAACACCTAATTTTCTCTCCTTGTCATCAAGCAGATGCAGCCATTACAGATGGGATTATCAAAGCAATCCCTAGATAGGGCGGGAACAAGCCACACCATGCGCCAGCACTTGCGCTCCAAAATGTGCGTCCCTCCTGCAGTCACATCCAGCCTGTAATGTCGGGCAAAAAAGAGCTTAGAAGCCCATGTTGCTGCCACTACAAATCTCTTGAAGAGAGAGTGCTCCAGTTTCAGCCCAAGAAGAGGAAATTCCTCTAGTGGAATGCGCCTTAAAGGCATCAGGCGGAGGCCAGCCGACAAGCAAATAAGCTGAAAAGATAGATTCTTTAAGCCAGCGGGCAATAGTGGCTTTAGACGCTGGAGACCCTCTGCGAGGCCCTGATAGACAAAACAACAGATGATCAGAGGTCCTGAAAGAGTTAGTAACTCGCAGATACTGCAGCAGAGTCCTGCGCACATCCAACAGGTGCAATTGCCCAAAAGAGTCTGGAAACTCCTCCTCTACAAAGGAGGGCAAGAAAATAGGTTGGTTTAGGTGAAACGCTGAAACCACCTTAGGCAAGAAGGAAGGCACGGTCCGAACCATGACCCCGGACTCCGAAAACTGCAGAAAAGGGTCTCTACAGGACAGCGCCTGGAGCTCTGACACCCATCTCGCCGAAGTAATGGCCACTAAAAAGACGGCCTTCAGTGTCAATCTTTCTCTGAAGCACGCCGAAGCGGTTCAAAGGGAGCACCCTGAAGGGCTTTCAGCACTAGCCCCAGGTTCCAAGCTGAACAAGGTGCACGCACGGGAGGACGGAGCCGAGCAGCCCTCTAAGAAACCGTTGCCACATCTGGATGCGCAGCTAAAGACACGCTTCAACCTTGCCACGCAGGGAGGCCAACACTGCCACTTGCACCCGCAGGGAATTATAGGCCAAGCCTTTTGTACACCATCCTACAAAAAGTAAAGAATCGGCGAGACAGGAGCCCGCAGGGGTGTGATCTCTTTAGAAGCACACCAGACCAAACTGGCGCCAAATCCTGGCATAAGCCACGGAAGTGGAAGCTTGTGGGCTTGCAGGAGAGAGTGGTAATTACTTTATTGGAATAGCCTGTGCCTCTCAATTGCCGCACCGCTCAATCACCAGGGCCATAAGACCAAATCGGCCAGCGTCCTCCATGGTCACCGGACCCTGTGACAACAGGTTGAGAACCAGAGGTAACTGAAGGGGATCCTCTACTGAGCATACTGTCGGAGGTCCGCATACCAAGGCCTCCTGGGCCAATCCGGGGCGACGAGAACCACTTCTCCTGGATGCAGCCGAATCCGCAGGAGCACTCGCCCTATCAAGGGCCACAGAGGGAACACATACAGTAGGCCCGGAGGCCAGGGTTGAGCCAGGGCATCCAACCCGCCGAGCGAGGATCTCTCCGTCTGCTGAAGAAGCACGGGACTTTGGCATTGGAGCTTGTCGCCATTAGATCCATCACGGGCCTGCCCACATGACCAATATCTGCAGGAATACTTCGTCTGCAAGTTCTCACTCCGCTGGATCGATCTGATGCCTGCTTAATCGGCTTGCACGTTGCCTCTGACCTGCAATGTGAGCTGCCGACCTGAAACTGTAGATGCAGCTCAGCCCAGTGGCAATTGTTCGGCCTGCACGGCTAGAGCTCTGCCACTGAGTGCCGCCTTGTCGATTTATGTAGGCCACTGCTGTCGTGTTGTCGACCCACTCTGACAGCCAATCCTTCCAGGGTCACTTGAAAGGCCAGAAGCGCCTGAAACACCCGCTTTCAACTCTAGACTGTTGATGGACCACTCCGACTCCTCGGGTGTGCCATAGATCCTGGGCATGCTTCCCCTTGCAATGTGCGCCCGGCCCTTCAGGCTGGCATCAGTCACCACTAGGCACCAATCGGGGAGCGCCAGTGGCATTCTCGCCGCAGCATGCTGTCTGAGAGCCACCACTCCATGCTGAGTCGGGCCGCAGGGAGCCACGAGAGTCTGCATTGATATCCTGAGAACTGGAGTCCATCTTTGGAGTAGAGCAGACTGTAGAGGTCTCAGGTGCGGTTCTCGCCCAGGGCACCAGTTCCATGGTGGCCATCATCGAGCCAAGCAGCTGGACAATGTCCCAAGCTCGTGGGCGGGGCATCCTCAGGAGCAGACGGACCTGATTCTGAAGCTTGTACCGCCTTTGCTCGGGTAGGAACACATACCCTGAGGCTGTGTCGAACCTGGCCCCCAAATATTCTAGAGACTGCGAGGGGGTCAGGTGACTTTTGGCCAAATTGACGACCCAGCCCAGAGATTGAAGTACTGAGACCACTCTGGCTGTGACATGCTGACTCTCTGCAGCAGAGTTTGCTCGAATAAGCCAGTCGTCCAGGTATGGGTGAACCCGAATACCCTCTCGCCTTAGAAAGGCAGCTACTACCACCATAACCTTCGAAAAGGTGCGGGGAGCTGTGGCGAGGCCAAAAGGCAAGGCCTGAAACTGGAAATGCTTTCCCATCACCGCAAAACTCAGAAACTTCTGGTGCGGGGGCCAAATTAGCTGTGCAAGAAAGCTTCTTTCAGGTCCAGAGACATGAGAAACTCTCCTGGCGTACCGCCGCAATGACAGAGCGCAGGGTTTCCATGTGAAAATGCCGCACTCTCAGGGACCTGTTTTAATTCTTTAAGTCCAGAATGGGCGAAAAGACCTCCTTTTCGCGGGACCACAAAGTAGATGGAGAGTAGCGGCCGCAGCCGTGTTCGGTGGGAGGTACCGGGGACACGGCCCCTATCTGAAGCAGATCTTGCAAAGTCTCCTCTACCGCCGCCCGTTTGGCGGCAGAACCGCATCGGGACTCCACAAACACGTCTCTTACAGGGGCGTCGAATTCTATTCTGTAACCGTCTCCGATCAGGTCCAAGACCCACTGATCTGAGGAAATGTTGGCCCACTCCTCGGCAAAGAGGGAAAGACGTCCTCTGATGACAGGACTCGAGGAGAGGGCCGGCGCACCATCATTGAGAGGGTTGCCCCTGAAATCCAGGCCTTGAGCCAGTGGCTGCGGAACGTTTGTCCGAGCGAAAGGAGTTCCTCTGCTGAAACGGGCACGAGAAGTGAACCCAGCAGAACGCCCCGGGCGGTACCTTCGAGCTTCACGGAAGCGAGTCTGTAAGAGGAGTGGACCGCCGCACCCTTAGAGGAAGGCCGAGGCCTATCTTCAGGCAAGCGCTGGGGTTTAGCCTCACCCAGGCCCTTCACAATTTTCTCCAACTCCTCACCAAACAAGAGAAGGCCTTGAAAGGGCAACTTCACCAACCTTTGCTTAGAGGCCATGTCCACTGCCCAATGCCGTAGCCAAAGAAGACAGCAAGCCGCCACTGCTACTGCCATGTGTTAGCCGAAGCTCTGACAATATCATAAAGGGCGTCAGCAAGAAAGGACAAAGCCGACTCCATCCGCGGAGCCACATCTGAAAAGGGCTCCGCTCCATCCCCAGGCTGTTCCACTGCCTGTTGCAACCAAGCCAGGCAGGCTCTAGCAGCATAACAAGTGCATGCAGATGCCCGAATAGTGAGACCTGCAATTTCAAATGACCGTTTAAGTGCTGATTCCAGTCTACGGTCTTGAATATCCTTCAGGGCAACACCTCCTTCAACAGGGAGGGTAGTTCTCTTTGTCACAGCTGTGACTAAGGCATCCACTTTAGGCACAGCAAAGCGAGCCATATGCTCCTCACTCAGAGGGTATAATTGCCCCATAGCCCTGGAAACTTTCAATGGTCCCTCGGGGTCAGCCCATTGAGCCGAAATAAGCTCTTGGATGGAGTCATGCAAAGGAAAGGCTCGAGCAGACTTTTTGGAACTAGCCATCCTAGGATTCACAGAGGAGGCTGAGCCACTGTCAGGGTCCTCAATAGAGAGAGCCTGCAGGGTATCAGAAATAAGCGCTGGCAGCTCATCACGGTGAAAAATCCTCACCGCGGAGGGATCGTCTAGATCCTGAGTCACTTCTGCACCAGACTCTGGCTCCTCAGACCATGAAGGCCTGCCAGAGTCCTCCGAACCCTCGCAGCCCGACCACAGGGGGGGAAAATGGAGGTGCAGCACTCTCTGAAGGGGAATGAGCCCTTCTGCGCTTCATATTCTGCCAATTATCAGGGAATAACGCCTCAGAGGGCATACCCAGGCTAGAATCCACCGGGGGAGCATTAGAAGAGGCCCTGCAGGGCTTTGTGGGAGAGCTCTTTAAGCATGTATGCTTTATGCATTAATAAGACAAAATCAGGGGAGAAAAACTCACCCTGGGCACCCGGATCTCTGCCGAGGCTAGTAGCTCTCATATCAGCCTCACTCCGAGGCCTCCCCCCGGGCTCAGGACTCTCCGTCTCAGAGGAGGTCGCGCCATGTGGTAAATTCAAAATGGTGTCCGCTGCCAGCTAAGAGCGCGAAGAATCGTCGCTCGCCATGCTCGGGCCGACTCTAACGTCTGTACAGCACGATTTACAGAGCCCCGCTGCTGATCTGCGCTTGCCACACTTGGAACAGCGCTTTACATTCTGTGCAGCCATCGCCGAAAACGGCAGTAAAATTCAAAATGGCGGTTTGCGCCAAAATCACCCCGATCGCGGGCCCACCCCGGAGGAGTCAGAAAACACTCTTACCTCACTGGACCGAGTATCACAGCTCCGGTCCCACAGAAAAAGGCAAGGAAAAACCTCTGTTCCTTTTTTTTTTTTGTTTAACGCTGTGAGGAAAGCAGAGGTAAATAGAAACTCCGGAGGCTCAGGTGAGTGGGAAAGGCAGGGAAAGGGCGAACCTAAGTGCCTGCATCCACTGTTGGTGGGAAGGACAGGGAAAGTAAGCAATGTGTCCACATCCACGGAGGTATGGGTAAGGCAGGGAAAGGGTCAACCTATGTGCCTTTAAAGTGAAGCTGCTATAGCCTCCAACACCCCGGCTAACAACTGGCAAGCCAGGAGCCACCTCCAGGCAGATTTTTGATGGAGCTCGAAGATGCTGCAACCACTCTGCTAGGGGAGATAGAGAATACTGAAGGAGAGGCAGTGGAGCAAGCTGGTATGAGGCACTGAAAAAAGTGTGCTCTCTATCTCCCTCTGCTGGTTGATGGACACAACCCATCTGTAATGGCTGCATCTGCTTGATGACAAGGAATAACAGATATCAAATAAGAACATAAGAACAGCAACACTTGGACCAACCATTACAAATTGAACCTAACTTTAAACTGGCGGAAGAAGGGTTCAAACCACACACCAGAACATACAACTTACACTACAAGAGGGCAAACAGATCCACAAGTATTCTGGCAACAGATATACGACAATGAATGGATAAAATGAACTGAATCCATATTTTATCTCAACCGCTGGGATAACAGATGCAACAACGTACTAAACGAAATAGCACCCTTAAAAACATGAATATCAAAAAGACAGAACACTATACCATGGTTCAATGACGAACTAAAAAAAACTCAAAACACAATCCAGGAAACTTGAATGAGCATGGAAAAAAACAAAAGATGAACATACACTCAACACATGGAAACAAATACATAGAAAATACAAATATGCAATAAGACAAACCAAAAGGTCCTATTACAAAACCAAAGACCAGACTACAAAGATATGAAGAAACTATTCCAACTCGTAAAATAGTTACTAGACACCATCCCTATCACCACAACCAGCAGACATCCCACCCGCAGATAAACCTGCTAACTACTTTGGACAACATTTAAACTCCTCAACACCGAATCAGTTACACAAGCAACTCCCACCCGCAGATAAACTTGCTAACTACTTTGGATAACATTTAAACTCCTCAACACCAAATCAATTACACAAGCAACTCCCACCCGCAAGATAAACTTGCTAACTACTTTGGACAACATTTAAACTCCTCAACACCGAATCAGTTAAACAAGCAACTCACAGGTTCACCAATACCCACTGCAAACTGGATACATGTCCCAGTCATCTACTAAAATCCGCCCCCCGACCGCTTCACAGCAGACCTTACATCCCACCTAAACTTCATGTTACAAGGTGGTCTCTTCCCTGAGGAATATGGCAACATCCTACTCACCCCAATACCAAAAGATGCCAAGAAAAGCACAAACAATCTCACCAACTACCGCCCAGTTGCATCTATCCCACTAGTAGTAAAAATGATGGAGAGTTTGGTGACTAAAAAGCTTACAGAATACTTAGACAAGTTCTCAATATTACATAATTCACAATCAGGATTCTGCTCCCACCATAGTACCGAAACTGTCCTAGTCACCTCCTGGCCAAATTCAAGCAGGAGATAGCCATAGGTAAAAGCATATTCCTCTCCAGTTCGACATGTCGAGCGCATTCGACATGGTGAACCACAACATACTACTAAGATTCCTTGGCCACTTCGGGATTGAAAGATATGTACTTAATTGGATCAAAGGTTTTCTAACCACCAGAACTTATCAAGTAAAATCAAACTCAAATATAACACCACCGTGGAAAGCAGTCTGCGGAGTACCTCAAGGTCACCACTATCACCAATACTCTTCAACATGATGATGATTCCACTGGCACAGTCCTTGTCCAGTCGAGGCCTCAACCCGTTCTTTACGCAGATGATGTTACAATCTACATCCCCTTCAGACATGACTTGACAGAAATAACCAATGAAATCAATGATGGCCTGAACATCATGGACTCCTGGGCAAACTCATTCCAACTGAAACTGAACACTGAAAAAACACACTGCCTCATCCTCTCCTCTCAACATAACAAGTACAAACCCACAACCATAAATACCCCAGGACACACTTACCTACCTCAGACAGCTTGAAAATACTGGCGTCACACTCAACCGCTACCTTACTCTCGAGAGCCAAGTAAACTCTGTAATAAAGAAAATGTTCTATTCAATGTGGAAGCTCAAACGATTAAAACCTTTCTTCCCAAGGGAAACTTTTCGAAACCTAATACAATCAATGGTCCTAAGCCATGCAGATTATTGCAACGGAATCTATGCGGGATGCAAAGAAGAACTCACAAAAAAACTCCAGACCACCCAAAATACAGCAGCCAGGTTGATATTTAGCAAAACACGCTTCGAAAGTGCTAAACCCCTTCGAGAAAAGCTGCATTGGCTCCCAATCAAAGAACGGATCATCTTCAAAATCTGCACTCTGGTCCACAAAATTATATATGGCATAGTCCCAGGATACATGATAGACATTTTAGATCTACCAATAAGGAACAGAATCGGATCGTCACGATCATACCTAAACCTACACTACTCAAATTGGAAAGGACTGAAATACAAAACAACCTATGCATCCAGCTTCTCCTACATAAGTGCACAACTATGGAATGGCCTCCCAAAAGCTGTGAAAACAATCCATGACCACCTGAACTCAGGAAATCACTAAAAACCAACCTCTTCAAAAAGGACTACCCCAACGATCCTACGTAAACCTCTTCACCAGCAACACAGCATGCCTAATGATCGTACTGGACAACACACAATCTTCATCCCTTCGACCCTCCACATATACTTCATTCGATCACTACACACAACCTTGTATCTGTTTCTCATCCGACTGGGTAAATGCGCCTTTGACGGTAATATGTAAGCCACATTGAGCCTGCAAATAGGTGGGAAAATGTGGGGTACAAATGAACAAATAAATAAATAAAAAGACTAATGGAGGCAGAAAACAAGGTTCTTCTACAAGTTATTTGAGATTAATCAGGAGTTCGTTTCAGTACATGCTGAAATTAAACTTATGGATGTCTGAAAGATTATCTCTTTTCTTCAGAGTTTGGTAGATAAAGTTTCTTCTTTCTCAAGCAAAATAGCCAAATTAGGAAAGCATGAAAATAGAATGTGTCAAGTTTAGCTACTAAACTGAAGGTGAAGGTTGTACATATCAAGAGGTGATTCTAGCACAGATTAAAGACAGTTTAGTGTTACATCACCATATAGAACTTATGGACAACTTATTAATAAAGGTAAGATTACTAGATCTTAATTTTTCCATTATTAGGCTACTTTCTACTCTGAATTTCCGGGTATAATGTCGGTGGGCAGTCAGCAAAACACTGAGCGCTGCCAGCTAAATATCAACCCTATATGTTTAGTTTTGTTTTTTAATTAAGTAAGATTGGTGGTGTATTCGTTTTGTGTAATTTTTAGTATGGCTTACTTTCCTTTTTGTAGTTTCTTTTCTCTTTATAATTTTCCTTTTCCTTATTCTTTCTTCTATCCATAATGTGGGCTGGAATTAATTTAAGACATTGATCAATATGGATGTATATTCTTAAGACTGTTTTTTTGATTTCTTGAGTTTTTCATATAATTCATACTGAAAATATGTCTCTGTGTCCTAAAACAGCAATTAATTTCAGTTTTGGAGTTCAAAATTTAATTGGTTTCCTTTGTAAATGCAGTTTTGCCAGTTCTGGCATTAACACGAGTAGGTAGAAAAATCCACCATTTACATGTGGACATACCGGTCTTACATATACAAAACCTGAAGTGACACCATCATCAACAGTTGGCAATAAACGTTTATTCATAATGTAGACACAGGTCATGCTACCTATGACAGTATTTTATAAAGAAACTATATACCAAACTTTTCCATAGAAGATAATGCTTAAGTAAGCGCCTCCTTACAGGCAGTCTTAAGACTACTGCTTAAGGTCTCAGCAGCCATTTGATGAGCAGAGACAGCAGGGGTTTACCCTCTACATGGTAATAAGCTCCAATTGCACTGAGAATAACCCTTACAGAGTTGGTCGACTTGACAGACAGGTGTAGAAGGTATTCACAGTTTTTGTATATGAGAGAGAAAATGTCTAGAGCCTTGCCCTCATACTAGATGGTAAAACTCTTCCACTTGAAACTGTGTGGCCTCCTAGTGGAATCCCTCCTGGAAAAAAAACGTAGTACCTGAGAGACGCTCTCTGGCAGGTTCAAGGAGACCTTCTCTAGCCTCTCAACATCCAAGCCATCAGGGCTAGGGACTGGAGGAAGGGATTCAAGAGGGAACCCTCATTCTGAGTGATGAGGGTTGGTTAGCACTCCAGTCCATGGTTCTTTGGAAGCTACCTACAGAAAAGGAAACCAAATCTGTCTTGGCCAATATGGTGCGATATGGGTCATGGTTCCCGGGTCCTGCTTGACTTTCAATAGAGTTTTCACTGAGAAATGTGAGAGGATAAGCACACAGAAGGCCCTTCCCCCAATCCAAGAGAAAGCCATCCAAGTTTAGTCTGACATAGGATCTCAGTCTGAAACAAAACTAGGGGATCTTGTTGTTAATCTAAGTGATGAAGAGATCCATCAAGGGGGTGCCCCACTCTCAAAAGATTTCTGGGCAACACTCATGTTCGGAGACCATGGCTCTGGAATTGTGAGCAGTGACATGACCCTCAAGAATCCATCCAGCCTGGGCATAAGCGAAGGAATTGCAGTCCACTAGCCAATTTTGATTCTTTTGACCCCAATCTATTGGGGTCAAAAGAATCAAAAGGGCTTTATTAACTCCATAGAGAAGGCCAAGGCTCTCCTGCAGTCCAAAGTGTGCAGTGCATTTTCTCCAGGGTGGGCATGGGGTTTGGGAAAGAATGTTGGCATGACAACTGACTGGTTAAGGTAGAATTCTGACAGCTCCTTAGGAAGCTTGGGATTGTGCACAGAACTACTTTGTTATGGTGAAACTTTGACCAAGATGGATCAGCTACAAGGGCCTGGAGTTCATTGACCTTGTTATGGTAAATTTTGGGGTGGTTTGGTGCCTACAGGGTGGTTAGGTTAAATTATGCTTTGCTTCCTTGCTGTCCAGACCAGGCCTGAACTGTATTTGTAGGAGAATTAAGCTGTCAGCATTATGATCCAGGACGGTGCACCAAACAGCATTGCAATGCAGAGCTGGACTGTTTACTCTAGGTGAGATCATGGGACAGAAGAACCATGGTGTAAGGTCAGTAGGCTTACAATGATCTCGGACAATTATGCCCACTCATGAAGGTCATCAGAGGTAGGTCTGTAGAGACTCCCCTTTGATAGGCCTATCAGAGAATGTGTTGTGTATGCTTAAGCTGACTAGGCCTTTGCATTATAGGACCAATTCCCATGACATAATCTTCATTAAGCTGGACAATCATGAATTGTTAAGCTCCATTACTTCCATGTTAGCCTGTCAACAGCAATGACAGGACATACTATTAATAGCTATGGAGACAAATCCTATATAACATTGGATTTTCGGATATTAGCTAGAGTGAGTGAGTAAGACAGAGAGTGAATAAGAGTGAATGAGTTGAATTAAGTGAAAAATGTTGGACTCCAGCCCAGCAGAGGGACTGGAAAGATGTGCCATGGAGAAATATGTCTCTCTGAAGGGGGAAGCAAGGATCTCTCCCTGGGCAAAGGTGGAAATTCCTATTTAAACTGAGCTAACATCAGAAATCAGCTACAGTGATTTTTATATCAGACCCTTTTTGGAGCAATACTGGCCTGACAACAACTAGCAAGTCTAAGTTCATTCAAGTAAACAGGGGGTAAGCTAAATAAATATGTGGTATTGACTATGTGTGGAAACAGTAAACATAACATCTTATTGAAACACAGAGACTGTAAGTTTTGCATATTTCTTCAATCAGACCTTAACTAAAATTGTAATTAATCTGTGACCTACTATTTGGAGTGAAATAAAAGCCATACTTCAATTCCAAGCAAGTTGTATTCACTGAGCACTTTCGCTATATAAAGAATAGCATTAGGAGGGTATTCACGTAATTTCTAATAAGGCATAAACAGGTCTTTTAACAAAATGAGCCACCAAACAAGACTATCCAGGTCAGACACTTCCGGTGACAGGAGTCAAGAGGCTCAAAAAGGCATTCATCAGCTGGGTGAGATCCATGGGGATTGAGAGGGCACTTTAACATCAAGTCCCTCATGAAACAAACAACTAAAAGCTGAGTAGACATGGGATTATCTTACATGATGTAAGCACCAATTCCACTGAGGTGAACCATTACAGAGTTGGTCCTAAGGCCAGACTCAGAGGTGCAAAAAGTATTCAAACAGTTTTCTATAGGACAAGAAAAAGGGTCTAGAGAGCAAAACTTTTCATATAAATCCATTTGACCTTCTAGTGGAAACTCTCCTAGAAGCGAGCAAAACTTTAGAGACACTCTCTGGCAGGTCCAAGTATCAATTTCTAGCTTCTCAACATCCAAGCTGTGAGGTCTAGGGACTGAAAGCTGGGGTGTAAAAGGGACCCATATTTGGAAAGCACTCTTTCCCACTGGAAGTCTGCCAGACGGCAAGGTGAGATAATGGATATACTTTCTAGTCAGGGTTAGTTCATATTTATTTACTTACTGTTACTTCTTACTAGCAAATCAGAACGGTTTACATCTTCAAAAATATCAATGACATATAATAATATCTTTAAAATACAAATAAATACATATCTATATAAAAATTCCCACCTCCAACGTTCTGAAGCTCACTCCGTGGCAGTGAAGCACTGAAGCCCTGTACTGTCCGTAGGCTAGGCTCTCAGCACCACTCACCCTCACTCATAGACCCGCCCTCAACCATGCCCCATCTGGACATAAAAAACAACTCCAACGTTCTAATGAAGCCGGAAACCTGCAAGTCTCCAATTCCGTAGTTGTGTAGATCGCTATTCCCCCATGAGTGTCTGCCCCGCCTTTACACAACGTGATGACGTCGAGGGCGGTGCACTGACACTCACCCAATCGCATCACTCACCGCCCGCCCTCGCGTCAAACCGTCATGACGTCGAGGGTGGGTAATGAAAAAACAAAAAATAAGACGAGTTACTTTGCTCCACAATGCCGCCACGCCCCCTCCAAACATTTAAGGGCAAGCTTCGGAAGAATGCCAAGGAAATGTTATGTTGACCTGCATGGAAGATTTACAGAACTGCAGCCCCACTCCTGCTACCCCGGGCCGCCAGGTAGCTTTCAATCTGCCTCTCTGAGGTCTCACTGACTGGAGCGTGACACAGTAAGTCAGCTGGGGCTGAACGATCCTCCCTTCCCAGACAGTTCATCGAGCTGAGCCACAGCCACCCTCGCCTACTCTGCCAGCCCTGAGAGCTGAAGTCTGCTGTCCCCACCTGCACCTATTCAGCATCTGCAGCAGAGCCTAGGTTCCACTGGATACACATCACAGGTCCTGAGCACACCTCATCTGAGGGAGGGAAGGGGGTGGGAAAACCCTGGAACTGGGAGGGAGGGAGGGGGACGCAAAACCCTAGAACTGGGAGGGAGGCAGGGAGGACCCTGGAAGTGGCAGGGATAGAGGGAGGGGGGGAGGGAGGGAGGGGGGAGGCCCTCACACACACTCTCGCACACAGTCTCACTCTCTCTGTCACACACATCACACATTCACTCTCTCTATCAACATTCACTCTCACACACACTCTGTAAAACACACACACTCGAGGAAAACCTTGCTAGCGCCCGTTTCATTTCTTTCCGAAACGGGCCTTTTATCTAGTTCTAACATAAAAGAAATCCATTTGTAATAGGACAGCTCTAACAAAAATTCCATACCAAAGAACGACAACCACATACATCACACAAATATACTGTTACCTTAAAACAGTATATTCCTGTTCAAATAAACCATATTTCATTTCTGAGTGGTTTTCTCTAATAAATGACACTAGATTACTCTTTACAACAGCATAGATGTCAAAAGCTTTTCAAAGAAATAGGTTTTAAAGCTTTATGAAAGAGCATAATGATTCATCTACCCTAATATTTTGGGAGAGAATTCACATTAGAAATGTTGAGTAGTAGTAGTAGAATTCCACGATGGTGATAAAAGAAAAATGCTGAAGCTCGAGTTGATTCCACCTTGTTCTTGAAGGCAGTGGGATTACCAACCTATTATCAGTAAATGAACGTAAAGTTCATGACGGTGTGTATGGAATAGTTAAATTCGCAAGATATGATGGGTAGATAAATATAGTGCTTTATATGTAAGGATGAGAACCTTAAAAGAAATTCTCAAATGGATTGGAATCCAATGTAGTTGACATAATAAAGGCGTAGCCTTATCTATCTTGAAGCTCTTCAAATATACGAGCAGCTATGTTTGAATAGTTTGTAAGCATTTCAAGTTGAATTTTGTAATGCCTGCAAACAGATGTTACAATAATCAAGGCATGTCATAATGTACGCATAGGCCAAGGTACGCAATGAGTTATTATCTATTGTATTTCTAATGGAACGTAATGCTTAGATAATAAAAAGAATTTTTGTACTACCCTCTGAGATCTGATCATTAAACGATAGAGCTGAATCTATAATCACACCAAGTATTTGACAGATTGTACCGGACAATTTGCCTGTCAAACAAGTAGGAATTAAAGTCGGCACTGAACTATGACCTGTTATCCAACAGCTATTGTCTTTTCAGGATAGTAACAGTTTGTGCTCAACTAGCTGAGACATTCTGTATAGGATTTAAATCTAAGTTTAATGGATCTACATAGAGGGGCATAATCGAAACGGATGCCCAAGTTTTCCTGAGGACGTCCTCGCAGGACGGCTCCAGCAAGGGGCAGGGAAACCCATATTATCGAAATGAGATGGGCGTCAATCTTTCGTTTCGATAATACAGTCGGGGACGCCAAAATCAGCAAATTAGGTCGACCTAGAGATGGTCGTCCCCAGGACTTGGTCGTTTCTGATTTTCGGCGATAATGGAAAGCAAGGACGCCCATCTCAGAAACAAAAAAATCCAAGCCATTGGTCGTGTGAGGAGCCAGCATTTGTAGTGTACTGGTCCCCCTGACTTGCCGGGACACCAACCGGGCACCCTAGGGGGCACTGCAGTGGACTTCATAAATTGCTCCCAGGTACATAGCTCCCTTATCTTCAGCCAGATGCACTAACTGAACGGAAAAAGACCTTCCCTTACCAATCCCTTAGCGATTCAGAAAGGAACGGGCATGCATGAAGGAAATTGCATGCAAATGAGCTGCTTGTTGTTAGCTCATTTGCACACGATTTCCTTTCTAAGGAGGGGAAGCCAGTGCAGAGCAGCCAAGTGTTATGTGTGGCTGCTGCGCATGCCAAAGACGGCTTCATACATGCAGACAAGCTACGTGTATAATAGCCATCTACAACCTTAAATAAATTGCCGTCTACAACCTTAGAAAAACACAAGTCCAGGTGAAAATGTCCAAGTTCTCGTCAGGGATGACTTTTTTTTTTTTTAGAGTATGGGTGAAAGACGTCCTTTGCTATGACTCCGTCCCTGCGACGGGCAGTTGAGGACGTCCAAAATGTGGATGTTTCTGTGAGAAGGATGTCCATGCCTTTGATATGCCTCTGACACTCCCTTTATTATTTATTTGGATTTTGAATCACAAGTAGCAGCAGTGGGATTTGAACCGGCCACCTCTGGATTGCAAGACCAGTGCTCTAACCACTAGGCCACTCTGCCACTCCTCCACTCTACTCCACTCCTTTAAATTTGGCCGTCCCTATGGGGGGAGGTGGGGAGTTCAGGACGTCCAAAATGTTTGAAAGAAGGATGTCCACGCCTTCGCTATGCCTCCGCTGACACACCAACCTCCCCACCCAGGGACCTGCATACTACTGCGATGGACCTGAGTATGACATTTCAGGCTGGCAAAAAAAGTTTTTAAAGTTGTTTTTTGAGGGTGGAAGGGGGTTAGTGACCACTGAAGGAGTCAGGGGAGGTCATCCCCGATTCCCTCCAGTGGTCATCTGGTCAGTTCAGGCACCTTTTTGAGGCTTGGTTGTAAGAAAAAATGGACCAAGTAAAGTCGACCAAGTGCTTGTCAGGGACGCCCTTTTTTTTCCATATCACTCGAGCACGCCCATCTGTTAGGCATGCCTCAGTCCCGCCTTCGCTAGGCCTCCGACATGCCCCAGGAACTTTGGTCATCTCCGCGACAGGAAGCAGTTGGGGACGCCCAAAATCGGCTTTTGATTATGCCAATTTGGGCGACCCTGAGAGAAGGACACCCATCTCCCGATTTGTGTTGAAAGATGGGCGCCCTTCTCTTTCGAAATAAACCTGCTGGTGAATCAACAAGAAATCTTCAGCATAAGAATATGAACTGATACCCAATGACTGAATAAGCAATGCCAATGGACTGACAAATAAATTGAACAATAACGGTGACAAAACTGAACCTTGTGGAACACCACAAGAAATATTATGAGCTTTCGAAATAGAAGAATTCTGTACCATTTTGTATGAATGACTTTTCAAAAAAAAAAAGAACCATTTATAAACAATACCAGAAATTCCCAGTGATTGCAAATGTTCTAATAATAAAGTGTGATCAATCAAATCAAATGCCGCAGATAGGTCGTGAGTTAAGTAATGTAATTCACTCAAGAGGGCGGTCACTACTGACTCTGTACTATATCCTTTTCTAAAACCTGACTGCCTTAGATTCAGAGTATGATTGAAGCTGCGAAAATTCAATAGCTTCCATTATTTTTGACAAGAATGGAAGATTTGAAACAGGTCAATAATTACTTGGAGAAAGAGGATCAAGTGATGGCTTTTTTAAAATGGGCTTTACCAAGGCTTTTTAAAGAGATATTAGTATTACACCTTCCATAAGACTCTTTACTTTCATTTAATATAGATAAGTTTGTAAACCCAAAGATGAAATTTTGAGCCAATCTGAAGGAATAGGATCAAGAGAACAGTATGTAAGAGAAACTAGACACTATCTTTGAAATGATGTGAATGAAGGAAAATCAAATGAATGTCATGATCCTGAAAGACTTGAAAAGGGTTTTTCAGTTAGTATGTTGGTAGCGTTTAGAAACTGTGCTCGTAACTTATCTATATTTGATGTAAAGAAACTGGCTAAGATTTCTGCAGCTATACAAGATGTAATTTCATAGATCTGTGGTTTTGTTGTTATTTGTTTTACTATAGCAAAAAGTTGTTTAGGTGAATTGGAAGCTGTTGAATTTGTTTGGAATAGTATGACATTTTGCAATTCTAATCTGTTTAAGAAGTACTGTTGACATTGTTGCATTTATTTTTCAACTCTTCAGTTTTTCCTGTTTTCCACTTCCATTCTGCCTGTCACACCATTTACATAGTCTTAAGCCCGGATGATACCATGGATGGGGCTTTTTAATCTGCGTGTTAATTATTTCTTTGAGCGCAATATCATCCAATGCTTTTTTTTAGAACATTATTCAAAGCTGTCTCTTGCTCTTCCAATGACTGATCTTTAAAATCTGCTAGAAAATAACCTGAGAGAGAAGGTAAGGAAAAAGGATCTATGCATTTCAAACATCTAGTCTGGAATGATGAAGGTGTAACCGTCTGCACTGATGTTGTAAATGATAGCTTAAAATGCAGATAGTAATGATCTGACCAGGAGATTGGCATTGTCAAAAAATTACTACAATGTAGTAAATCTGAGGAATTTGTCATTACTAAGTCAAGAGTATGATCAGCTATATGGGTTGGGCCCTTAACAAACTGTGTTACCCCAATATCTTGTAAAAATGTAAAAAATCTCAAAAACGCAGTTGAATACAGTCATCAAAATGGATATTAGTCCACAGTTTTATCTGTGATAGATTGGCTGTCAGGATTGGTGGTCAGTGAATCATTAGATGCTAAGTGTTTTGCACGTTAGGTTAGTGGTGTATGTTTTCATAATCAGCAGGATATCAGTTTTGTGATTAGTGTGTGATCACTCATTTAGATAGTCCTTTTGGATAATCATATATCTTTGCATATATTTGGTGATAATCTATTTTGGTACAAGCTATTTTTGTAATCTGGCTTTGCATTTGCCATAGATAACTATTAATTTTCTATTCTTAATAAATATTATATTCCATCTTTGGCATTGTTCCTTTCATTGGTACAGCTAGCTAGCCAAAGGGCCAATTAAGTACTGTCATGTCCCTGAGAAAATGAGTCCAGAATAATTGCTTTTCTGTGTGATTATCTGATTTTAAAGTATATATATATATATATATATATATATATATATATATATATACTTTACAAGCCTCGTCACTCTACAGAGTTAAAGATAATGTATTACAATGAATAAAAAGGATCCAGTAAAAAAGTAAAGAAACTAAAGCTATAGCTATGTAAAGATCTATCTTAAATATGCTCTGATAAAATACGAAAAATGAAAAAGAAATACCGCTTAAAAGCATTATATAAAACAATATGAATACATAAACCAATAAGCAGAAAAAATAACCAAACAAAAAATGAACTAAAAAAAGAAATATAACAGGTATTTTATACTGAATCTAAACGAATATGCATTCTTAATTAAACTGTATTAAGAATTATATAAAACAATGTAAATCAAGTTGCTGATTGAGACCATATGGAGTTACATATGTTGAATTCAAAAATAAAACGTTGTTCTTCTCCTAGGAGAATGGAGTCAGGATCCCCCCCTGCCCTTCCATCTTGCGTGAATAACCTTAAGCACAAAAAACTGCAAATCTTCCAATGAATGTTTTTGGAAAGCCAATGGTCCACAAGAGGTGCAGTTGCCACACCCCTTGATCTGCAGCTTCTATGCTTGATGATCCTAGTTTTAATCATGCATTTTGTTTTACCAATATATCATGTAAAACATGGACACAGTATCATGTAAATAACTTGTGAAGTTTCATAACTGCTACTGTGATTAAGTCTGAAAGCAACTCCTGTTAATGGGTGAATGAAAAAAGTAATCTTCATACTATGGGGGTTGTTTATTAAAGCTTAGCTCGTTATCTGCAGCAGGGTCCATTTTACTCCTATGAGCCCTGCTGCAGATAACTCAAGCTAAGCTTTAGTAAAAGATCCCCTATGTTTGCAATCTGTACATGTACCTCATGGACTATATCCATTAACTGGTTCTGAATCAATGGGGGCAGTGGACGGTACTAACCCTTATTGAGATTTTATTGTGTGAAAATGCTATCAGAGGCTTGACACCTTTGAAACATCAATGTGTATCCAAAATATGACAATTTTTTGTAGTATTTTCCTAATATCATATGAAAAAGTGGAGAACCTCAGAGTACACACAACCTTGGTGTTGGTCTTATTGCTCTGACCGCTAAAAGATCAGATCTACTTTGTACTTTTGCTTTCTGTGTCTTCTCTTGATCAAGAATGTACATTCTTGAAGTTCAGCAGTTATCAATGCAGATTGTGCGATTTCATTCCATTTGGCATTTAGTATTGTAATGCTTGTTTTATCTTAGAGCTCTTTTTGAGCTGAGATAGGAGTTTTTTAACCACAAGTTTTTTGTATATTTGATTCACTTCTTGTGTCTTTTGTGTATTTCATTTGGGGTATATGACAACATAAGTGCCTTCAACCCTGCAACACAGCAAAACAAAAGCTCGTAATGGACACTACATAACCCATCCTCTCTTCGATCCCTATTGAAACACATGAACTTTATTCAACCATAACATCACCTTGTATTTGTTTCTCTACCGGACTTGGCGAACGCCTTTATGGTACTATGTAAGCCACATTGAGCCTGTAAATAGGGGGAAAATGTGGGATACAACTGTAACAAATAAATAAATACTTTATGATTTGTTTTAGATATCAGAATTTCATCAAATCTGATGTTTTCATAGTCTTTCAAGGTCTGTATATTTTTTCTGATATTTCAATTATTTTGATATATTTTATTTTGTTCTTATTTATTTCTATTATATTCATTTTACAATTTAAATACAAGGATCTTTTAACGGATTTTGTTACCTTCTTTTTACCTGACATTTAACTTCCTAGCTGAAAACAGCATGTATAATAGTGTTTTTGGAACATTTATATAGTATTTTGGTTGTATTATTCATTCATGTGTATTTTCTTGGCTGATTGTGACTTTTTTGTTTTAGATTTTGAGTTTAGTATTGATCACTCATTGACGGATATAGCAAAGATACATACCTGTAGCAGGTATTCTTCGAGGACAGCAGGCTGATTGTTCTCATATGTGGGTCGGCGTCCACGGCCGCCCAGGAAATTTTTCCGAGCAAAAATAAAAGTTTTGCCAGAGCCTTCTGGCGCGCGTACCGTGCATGCGCAGATGACGACCCACCCATTGCGTGAGCGTTCCCGCTCTGTTTAATCAAAAAGCAAATAAACACACAACAACTCCAAAGGGGAGGTGGACGGGTTGGTGAGGACAATCAGCCTGCTGTCCTCGGAGAATACCTGCTATAGGTATGTATCTTTGCTTTCTCCAAGGACAAGCAGGCTGCTTGTTCTCACATGTGGGGTATCCCTAGCAACCAGGCTCACTCAAAACAATGAACATTGGTCAATTGGGCCTCGCAACGGCGAGGACATAACATAGATTGACCTGAAACCATAAACAACTAACTGAGAGTGCAACCTGGAACAGAACAAAATGGATCTAGGGGGGTGGAGTTGGATTCTAAACCCCGAACAGATTCTGCAGCACTGACTGCCCAAACCAACTGTTGTGTCGGGTATCCTGCTGAAGGCAGTAGTGAGATGTGAATTTGTGGACTGAAGACCACGCTGCAGCCTTGCAAATCTCCTCAATGGAGGCTGACTTTAAGTGAACCACTGACGCAGCCATAGAGAGTCAGCCCAGCTTAGGTGTAAGTGAAGGAAATGCCATCTGCTAGCCAATTGGAGACTGTGCATTTTGCGCTGGCGACTCCCCTCCTGTTGGGATCAAAAGAAACAAAACAACTGGGCAGACACTCTAAAGGGCTTTGTCCACCATGTAAAAGGCCAATGCTCTCTTGCAATCCAAAGTGTGCAAGACAATTGACTGGTTCAGATGGAAATCCGACAACACCTTTGGCAGGAACTTAGGGTGCGTACGGAGGACTACTCTGTTGTGATGGATCTTGATATAAGGTGCATGCACTACCAAGGCTTGAAGCTCACTGACTCTTCGAGTTGAAGCAACAGCCACCAAGAAAACGACCTTCCAGGTCAAGTACTTCAGATAGCAAGATTTCAGTGGCTCAAAAGGAGGCTTCATCAGATTGGTTAGAACGACGTTGAGATGCCATGACACTGGTGGAGGTTTGACAGGGGGCTTTGACAAAGCAAACCTCTCATGAAGCGAACAACTAAAGGCTGTGCAGAGATGGGCTTACCCTCTACATGGCGAAGATAAGCACTGATCACACTAAGGTGAACTCTTACGGAGTTGGTCTTGAGACCAGACTCGGACAAGTGCAGAAGGTATTCAAGCAGGGTCTGTGTAGGACAAGGAAGAGGATCTAGGGCCTTGCTGTCACACCAGACGGCAAACCTCCTCCATGTGAAAGAGTAACATTAGTGGAATCTTTCCCTGGAAGCAAGCAAAACTCGGGAGACACCCTCTGAAAGACCCAAGGAGGCGAATTCTAAGCTCTCAACATTCAGGCCGTGAGAGTCAGAGACTGGAGGTTGAGATGTAGAAGCGACCCCTCGTTCTGAGTGATGAGGGTGGAAAACATTCCATTCTCCACGGTTCCTCGGAGGACAACTCCAGAAAAAGAGGAAACCAAATCTGACGCGGCCAGAAGGGAGCTATTAGAATCATGGTTCCGCAGTCTTGTTTCATTTCAGCAAAGTCTTCCCTATTAGAGGTTTGTGAGGATACGCATACAGAAGGCCTGTTCCCCAATGAAGGAGAAAGGTATCTGACGGTAGTCTGTCGTGGGCCTGAAGCCTGGAACAGAACTAAGGGACCTTGTGATTGATCTGAGTGGCAAAAAGATCCACCGAGGGGGTGCCCCATGCTCGGAAGATCTTGCGGACTACGCCCATGTTCAGCGACCACTTGTGAGGTTGCATTATCCTGCTAAACCTGTTGGGCAGACTGTTGTTTACGCCTGCCAGATAAGTGGCTTGGAGAAACATGCCGTGATGGCGTGCCCAAAGCCACATCTGGATGGCTTCCTGACACAGAGGGTGAGATCCGGTGCCCCCCTGCTTGCTGGTGTAGTACATGGCAACCTGATTGTCTGTCTGAATTAAAATTACATGGTTGGACAGCCGATCTCTGAAAGCCTTTAGAGCATTCCAGATCGCTCTTAATTCCAGGAGATTGATCTGCAGACCTTTTCCTGAAAGGACCAGACTCCTGAGTGTCGTGCCCATCTACATGAGCTCCCCACCCCAGGAGATATGCATCCATCGTCAGCACTTTCTCTGGCTGAGGAACTTGGAATGGTCGTCCCATGGTCAAATTGGATCGAATCGTCCACCACTGAAGAGAATTCCGAAAGCTGGAGGACAGTTGGACTACATCCTCTAGATCCCCCGCAGCTTGAAACCACTGGAAAGCTAGGGTCCATTGAGCTGATCTCATATGTAGACGTGCGATGGGTGTTACATGAACTGTGGAGGCTGTGTGCCCCAGAAGTCTCAACATCTGCAGAGCCGACACCTGCTGAGACGCTCAAACCATGGACACCAGGGACAGAAGGTTGTCCGTCCTAGCCTCGGGAAGATAAACTCGAGCTGTCAGAGTGTTCAACAGGGCTCCAATAAATTCCAATTTTTGGACTAGGGTAAGATGGGACTTGGGATAATTTAAAACGAACCCCAGTAGCTCTAGTCATTTGCATGGACTCCAGACCACCCCCTTCTTCGAGGTGCTCTTCGACAGCCAATCGTCGAGATAAGGAAATACATGCACTCCCAGTCTGTGTAGCGACGCTGCGACTACAGTTAGGCATTTGGTAAACACTCTGGGCGCAGACATCAGGCCAAAAGGAAGTACACGGTACTGAAAATGCTGTGTTCCCCGCCAAAATCGAAGATACTTCCTGTGAGCTGAAGTATCGAGATGTGGGTGTAAGCATCCTTTAAGTCCAGAGAACATAGCCAATCATTTTCCTGAATCATGGGAAGAAGGGTGACCAGGAAACTTTTCTCAGACTAGAAATTTGTTCAGGGCCCTTAGGTCTAGGATGGGATGCAACCCCATGTTTTCTTTTGCACAAGGAAGTACCTGGAATAGAATCCCAGCCCTTCTTCCCCTGGTGGAACGGGTTCGACCGCTTGGGTCTGTAGAAGGGCAGAGAGTTCCTCTGCAAGTACCTGTTTCTGCTGGGAACTGTAAGAATGAGCTCCCGGTGGACAATTTGGAGGTTTGGATTCCAGATTGAGGGTGTGATCAGACCGACTATTTGAAGAACCCACCGGTCGGAGGTTATGAGAGGCCACCTTGGGTGGAAAAAATATCAACCTCCCCCGAATGGCAAGTCGTCCGACACGGACACTTTTATTGAGGCTATGCTGAACAGGAGCAAGTCAAAAGCCCGTCCCTTGCTTTTGCTGGGGAGCAGCAGAGGCCTTAGGCGCACGCTGTTGACGAGAACGAGCGCGCTGGAACTGAGCCTGGACAGGCTGCCGAGAAGCAGGAGTGAACCTATGCCTAGCATAGGAATAGGGAGCACTCCCTCTTCCCTCCAAAAAACGTCCTAGATGAGGAAGTAGTAGCAGAAGACGCCCGGCAGGAGAGAGAATGCATAGCATCATTGTGCTTCTTGAGCTGGTCAACCAGATCCTCTACTTTCTCACCAAAAAGTTATCCCCCCCTCCCCCCCCGGCAAGGAACATCCGCCATCCGCTGCTGGACCGAATGATCCAGGTCAGAGACATGCAGCCATGAAAGTCTGTGCATCACTATACCTTGGGCAGCGATCCTGGATGCTACATCAAAAGTGTCAAACGTACCCCTGGCCAGGAATTTTCAACACGCCTTCTGCTGCCTGACCACCTGGCGAAAAGGCTCGGCCTGATCCGAGGGAGTGCATCAACCAAGCTAGACCGTTGCCTCACCGAGTTCCGCAAGTGGATGCTCGGGAAGAGCTGGTACGTCTGGATTTTGGCAGCGAGCATAGCGGCCTGATACGTCTTCCTCCCAAAAGAGTCCAAGGTTCTAGATTCTCTGCTTGGGGGTGCCGAGGCAACGTCCCTAGTACTCTTGGCTCTTTTGAGAGCGGAGTCCACCACCATGGAATTGTGAGGTAGCTGAGACATCAATCCAGGTTCCTCGTGGATCCGATATTGGGATTCAGTTCTTTTCGGGATCACAGGATTAGACAAAGGGAACGACCAGTTTCGAATAAGGACTTCCTTCAGTACATACATCATGCAAAGGAGCCGTTGCAGCCTCTCTAGTGGAGAAGGATAATCCAGGTCCTTGAGCATCTCAGCCCTCGGCTCATCCTCAACCTCCACAGGGAAGGGAATAGCTGCAGCCATTTCCCAGACAAAGAAGGTAAAGGATAGACTCTCCGATGGAGACAGTTCCTTCTGGTGGAGGGGAAGGTTCAGAAGGAATCCCATAGGACTCATCAGAAGAAAAGTACCTAGGATCCTCTTCTTCCTCCCACGAAAGCTCTTCTTCAGTATCGGACAAGACATCCCTCAGAGCAGTCAGAAACTGAGCCTGCCTCAACGCCGAGGAATGACGTCCTCAATGGCAGTGCCGAGAAGTGGACTGCCTGGACTCCGGTGAAGCTTCCTCCACCGACATCAAAGGGGATTCGACCTGGGTGGCAGCTGACACCGATGCTGCAGGCGGCACCGAGGTCAAGGACCTCACCACAGGCGAAGGGCCAGATACCGCTGCAGCAGACGGTACGGAAGGCGCAAGCACCCCAACACCGAAGCAGACTGGCGCAGTAACGCTTCCAGAAGCTCTGGAAGTAGGGAACTGATGCGCTCGTCGAGAGTCGCCGTCGGACAAGGCTGCGGGGTTGGTAAAGGAGCCGGTGGAAGAATCTGTTGAGGCTCGGGAGCAGGTACCAGGCTGCTAGACCGACGCATCAGCACCTCCTGAATAGAGGGAGAGCGATCCTCTCAGCGCCGACGCCTCTCGGGTGTTGAATCCCTCGATGCCCCAGAGCTCCCGGCACCGTGTGTCGAAGAATGATGACGGTGCTTCTTCGCCTTCGCTCAACGCCTGTCATCGAGACTCCTCGGTACCGATGAGGAAGACGTGGAATCCTCATGTCTTCTTGGGCCGGGTCCGATGAAGGTTGGTCCGGGGGGTCTGCATAACGGAGGCCTCAAGACAGGTGGAGACTCACTCGATGCCTCACTGCTACCAGCAGGAGTGGTCATTCCGCAGCCATTACCTTCACTCCAGACATCGATGTGTCCCTCGATGCGGCCGATGTCAATGTCGACGTCGAAGGACCGGACCAAGTCCCAAAAAGCTTCTCTCGTTGGGCTTCTCGAGACGCTTGGGCCCACTTCTTCATGCAAAGACACAGACTGCAAGCGGCTGGGTTATGGTCGAGCCCAAGGCACTGGATACACCAAACGTGGGTATCGGTACCGAGATGGTCCGGTTGCACCGAGTACAACGTTTGAAGCCGCTGGGTGTCTTCGATACATGGAAGGTAAATGGCTTCGGTGATTAAAATGAAGCGATCGTGCCAAAAAAGTAAAAGGCACAAAGGGGAAAAATCCGACCGCGGGCCTAAGGCCAGCCCTGTCGAAAAGAAAGAAGAAACTGGAAAAACTAAGAAAAAATACTGGGGCTTTTTTTTTTTAAGAACAAATAACGATAAAGAAAAGAAGAAATATCAAAAGAATCGTCAAGACTCTCTTCCTGGGCCAGCGAAGTGAACAGGGAAAAACCTCTTCACCTCACAGTGGACAAGAAAAACCTGAGCGGGAACACTCATACGACGGGTGGGAAGTTGTCCGTGCATGAGCAGTGCACGCACTTTGTGCGCCAGAAGGCTCTGGCAAAACGTTTTAAATTTTGCTGTGAAAAACTTTGCCGTTTCCTGAGATACCAATCTCCGCTAAGCTTCTGAGGATCCATTCCTTCTGAACAAGATTCCTTTATGTTTATCCCACGCATTTTTGAATTCCGTTACCGTTTTCATCTCCATCACCTCCCGTGGGAGGGCATTCCAAGCATCCACCACTCTCTCCATGAAAAAAAACTTCCTGTCATTTTTCTTGAGTCTGCCCCCCTTCAATCCCATTTCATGTCCTCTAGTTCTACTGCCTTCCCATCTACGGAAAATGTTCGTTTGCGGATTAATACCTTTCAAATATTTGAACGTCTGTATCATATCACCCCTGTTTCTCCTTTCCCCAGGGTATACATGTTCACGTGAGCATGTCTCTCATATGTCTTGTAACGCAAATCCCATACCATTCTCGTAGCTTTTCTTTGCACCGCTTCAATTCTTCTTACATCCTTAGCAAGATACAGCCTCCAAAACTGACACAATATCCAGGTGGGGCCTCACCAACGACTTATACAGGGGCATCAACACTTCCTTTCTTCTGCTGGTCACACCTCTCTATATACAGCCTAGCAACCTTCTAGCTACGACCACTGCCTTGTCACACTGTTTTGTCGCCTTCAGATCCTCAGATACTATCACCCCAAGATCCCTCTCCCCGTCCGTACATATCAGACTCTCACCGCCTAACACATACATCTCCCGTAGATTTCTACCCTAAGTGCATCACTTTGCATTTCTTCGCATTGAATTTTAATTTTTCATGTTTTCCACTCCCTTCCGGGTGTCCACTCTGTTACAAATCTTAGTATTGTCTGCAAAAAGGCAAACTTTACCTTCTAACTCTTCGGCAATGTCACTCACAAATATATTGAACAGAATCGGCCCCAGCTCCGATCCCTGGGGCACTCCACTACTCACCTTTCTCTCATCCGAGCGAATTCCATTAACACCACCCTCTGGCGTCTTGTCTGTCAACCAGTTCCTAATCCAGTTCACCACGTCAGGTCCTATCTTCAGCCGGTCCAGTTTATTTAAGAGCCTCCTGTGGGGAACCGTGTCAAAAGCTTTGCTGTAAGTAGATTATGTTTATAGCACGTCCCTGCTT
>NW_021963415.1:0-100764 GCF_901765095.1 Microcaecilia unicolor
GAAATTTAATGTGGACAAGTGCAAGGTGACGCACATTGAAAAGAATAATCTGAATCATAGCTACCTGATGCTAAGGTCCACCTTGGGGGTCAGCACTCAAGAAAATGATCTGGTTGTTGTAGATAATGTTCTGAAATCTTCTGCTCAGTGTGCGGCGGAGGCCAGAAAAAGCAAACAGGATGCTAGGAATTATTTGGAAAGGGATGGTGAATAAGACTGAAAATACTATAATGCCTTTGTATCTCTCCATGGTGCGTCCGCACCTTGATTAGTGTTCAGTTCTGGTTTCCATATCTCAAAAAAGATATAACCAAATTAGAAAAGGTTCAAAGAAGAGTGACCAAAATGATAAAGGAAATGAAACTCCTCTCATATGAAGAAAAGCTAAAGAGGTTAGGGGTTTTCAGTTTGGAAAAGAGATGGATGAGGGGAGATATAATTGAGGTCTACAAAATCCTGTAGAATGAGTAGAAATCAATTTTTTTTTACTCTTTTTTTTTTTTTTTCCAAAAGTACAAAGACTAGGGGGACACTCGAAGTTACATGGAAATACTTTTAAAACAAGTAGAAGGAAATATTTTTTCACTCAACGAATAGTTAAGCTCTGGAACAGCAGTTAGCATATCTGGGTTTAAAAAAAAAGGTTTGGACAAATTCCTGGAGGCAAAGTCCATAGTCTGCTATTGAGACAGACATGGGATGCAACTGCTTGCCCTGGGATTTGTAGTATGGAGTGTTGCAACGATTTGGGTTTCTGCCAGGTACCTGTGACTTGGCTTGGCCACTTTTTGGAAAACAGGATACTGGGCTAGATGGACCATTGGTCTAACCCAGTATGGCTACTCTTACGGTCTTATTTTCTAAGAGCAACAGTGCAGGACATGCTGCAGCGGTTGCTCCATTGGGGGCGATTGTTCCAGTACTTCCAGGAATGAGGACTGCTATTCCATCTATGTCATGGTCCCCAAGAAGGAGGGGTCTTACTGCCCAGTTTGGTATCTCAAAGGGGTCAACTGCTGCCTCAGTGTCCATTTTCACATGGAGACCGTGCATTCGGTAATTGCTGTAGTTTAGCTGAGGGAATTTCTCATGGCTTTGGATCTCGAGGAGGCTTGCCTGCATGTTCGCATTTGGCCTGCCTATCAGCGATGTCTCCTCTTCACAGTACTGGGTCAGCATTTTCAGTTTCAGGCACCTCCATTCGGGCTGGCCACACTTCCTCGCACCTTTTCCAAGGTCATGGTGGTAGTGGCTGCGGCACTGCGGAAGGAAGGCTTCAAGGTACACCCTTATCTAGATGATTGGTTCAACAGGGCATTATTTCCATAAGAGAGTGTGTGAGCTATAGCCAGGGTGATGAGCTCTTGCAGTGTCTGTGATGGGTGATCAATGTGGCCAATAGTCATCTCATTCCTACTCAGTCACTCATGTATGTAGGGGTGTGTTTCAACACAGTGCGGAGCAGAGTGTTTTTTTTCCCAGTCAGTGGTAGAGCAAGCTGTGAGAGCAGATTGTTCGCTTGACCCAGTCCTCTGCACCCAGAGTCTAGGACAATGTGCAGGTTCTGGGGTCCATGGCAGCGACCCTGAAGGTGATGCCATAGGCATAGACTTCTAGGAGGCTCAACAATGTGCCTGTTTCACGGTATGCTTCTTCAGGAGCAAAAACCATCGATTGTGATTTTTTTTTTGATCCTGGTATAGTGCACTTGCCAAGTTCTTGAAGGCACTATACCAGGATTTAAAAATAAGAACAATCGACAGTTATTGCTCTTGAAGCGTACCATGAAACAGGCGCACTGTTGAGTGAACCGATCAAGCAAGCGATAGATTCTTATGCTGCAGATAAGTAGTTTTTACTGTTGAGTTAGTGATTATTCATACAATGTATAAATAATAAAGAAGATAGAAGAATTATACATCACAGAAAAAGAACGAAAACAACCAGAGGAGGTTTTTTTAGACCCATGAGGATGCTTGCATGGCTGTTTCAGTTGGTTAAAATACTATCAACATGCCAAGCTTCTGAGGTCTTTTCCTCCTCTTCAAGGAAAACCAGTCACATATAATTCTTCCTTGTAAGGAACCTTTTCTGTGTTTCTCAGAAGCGGGGGTCATGGTGAGTGCTGTGCTGTTCTTTCTTCCTAAGGTGGTCTTGGCCTTTCATCTCAATCGGCCATTATATCTTCCTTCATTGCAAAAAGACCAATATCTGGAGGAGTTTCTTTGGTTTCAATTGTTGGATGTGTTTGGCTACTACGAACGATTTCCATTATTAGGATCACTTGTAAGTCCTTTTTTCCACCCTGCGCAAAGGTGAAGCGACTTCTCAGGCGAACGTTGCTCGATGGATTAAGAAGGCAATCTCCTTGGCGTATATCTTGGGTGGATTGCATACAGCCAGCGGAGCTTCGCACGCATTCCACTGGCGCTGGCGATGTCCTGAGCAGAGTCTCGGCTGGTGGCACTTAGAGACCTGTAGGACTGAGACTTGGGCGTCCGTTCATACTTTTGTAAAACATTGGGTGGATGTGGCTGCCCATGCACAAGCAGTGTTTAGGGCATCTGTGCTGGTGGTGGAGTTTCGGCTCCCCACCCTGGTTAGGTACTGGTTTGTTACATCCCACATTCATCCTCTGCTGGCGCTAAGGAAGAAAACATTTTCTTACCCAATAATTTTCTTTCTTTTAGTCGCAGCAGATGAATCCAGTCCCATCTGGAGTCAGAAGGGAGATGTCTGGGTCAGGGTCGGATGTCTGCGGAAGTCCTTACTTCAGCTTTGTTTCTTGTATTTCTTTTCTTATTTTCAGGCTACTGTTTTCATAGAAGTGGTGGGGGAGAGGGCTGTGGGGAGGGAGATATGTTTTTACCTTTTCCTGTACTTTACTAGAAGTATTGAGGATACCAGGAGCATACTGTCCAATAACACAGAGCTCAAATCAGTGCTCTCTATCTCCACCTGATGGAAAATGGTCGCAACACACCTGTCTCTGGATTGATCTGCTGCGATTAAAGGAAAGAAAATTATCGGGTAAAATAATATTTTTCGATCAGAGGGATGAGACTGGCAGGACCTTTAATTCCAAGGTATGCCTGAATTTATTTTATTTTTGTTACATTTGTACCCTGCGCTTTCCCACTCATGGCAGGCTCAATGCGGCTTACATGGGGCAATGGAGGGTTAAGTGACTTGCCCAGAGTCACAAGGAGCTGCCTGTGCCTGAAGTGGGAATCAAACTCAGTTCCTCAGTTCCCCAGGACCAAAGTCCACCACCCTAACCACTAGGCCACTCCTCCACAGAAGCCCTCATGTTTTTTGTATTTTTTTTGTTTTGTTTTTTTTTCTTTTGTTATTGCCATAACCACTGGCCTGTAAAGAAAGTGCAGTTGTGGCAAGGGAGAAGGGGATATGCTGCCACTGCAACCTTTGGAAAAAAACACAAAAACCCAAACAAAAGATGGCATCACAGTAAGGCTAGGGATTCACGGAATTCCTTGAAGGCCTTGATGGCATACCATTGCTAGTTGCTGTGCTTGCTTGAGCCCAGTTATTGCTGTATTTAAACCACCGTCAGGTCGTTATCTGCAGTGGATTATAAGTCCACCACTGGAGGCAGGACACAGCCGAAAGGGGCCAACCAAAGGCCTCTCCAGTACTACGGTATGTAAGCCACATTGAGCCTACAGATAGGTGGGAAAATGTGGGATACAAATGTAACAAATAAAATAAACTTGCCCCTTAAAGAACTGCTTCTGGAGCAACTGGAAGAATCAAGTATTAGAATTTTTATTATAAATGGTATGGTGGGCAGTATTGTATGTATGTCGTAGTGGATTTTGGTGATTGTTAATGGTTTTAGATGTGGCAGTATTACAACTTGTACTGCAGCTTCCTTTCTATTCCTAAATTGGATGTGGTTAGTTTGTAATAGGATATTTCTGTATACCATGGTCTAGGGAGGGAATGTTTTTTTGATATGTAAATATTGTTGATCAGAATGAGCTTTACTTCTAAAAGCTACACTGTTTTCTTGTATTGGTTTTTCATCATTCCTTGCCAGTATCGGGCTGTACTGTAGAAATCAAAAGCAAGTCCCCTTATGCACGTTCATGTTTTTATTCCTGCAGATGGACCTTCCCTTCCTTCCTTCCTTTTTTTTTTTTTTTAGTGTTGTGTTTTGAGGGAGGAGTGCAGGGCAGAAGTGGAGGATTTTCTGCTCAGGAAATGAGAATGCACTACTTCTGACTACACACAGGTGCTGTGTGTGTTACCATTTATACTTGTTATCCTTTATTTTCAGTTCTGTTAACTCGTACTACATTTATAATCCCTTGTATAAAAATCTTTGCATATAGAAAGCAACATTAGTACTAACAAAATAAATCAGTTAAGTCACTAACCTGAAATGTAATTTCCAGGACATCTTGAACTAAGAGGGCAAAAGAGCAAAATCAGGGCAAAAATGGAGAGGCATGTGACATTTTAATTAGCAACAGTGTGTGTTGTGTTTACATAAATTTGTACATTAAATGAGAATTTTCAGGGAAAAATTTTTAACAAATTGTATGTCAAAAGCAATTTTACAAAAATGGACAGACAAAATAAACTTGTGTGAAATGTCATAAGCAATGTCAATCTGTTGTATTTGTTCAACAGGTGAACAGCTATTTGACAGTGACCCTGGTTAGATCTTTAGGGCTTCACATGGGCACCACCTATCAGAATTTTATTTTATGCAAAAACAAAATCAACTTCAGTTTCATATGGAAACTTCAAAATGACGCCAGAAATGTGCAGTCTCCTTCCCTCTTCCCCCCCCCCCCCCCCAAAAAAAAAAAAATAAAAAGCTTTTGTTTACTCGTGTCTGGAGTTCTGGTTGTCTGGAAATTTAATTTTATGAGAAGTTTATTCTGGAAATAGTTTTTGGAATAGAGCTCATTTACTCACTGCCTTCTAATTCTGATTTATACAATTTATTTATTAGGATTTATTTACTGCCTTTTTGAAAGAATTCACTGTGTACAGTAAGAATAGATCAAACATGAGCAATGGACAATTACAGCAGTAAAAATATTCAAACAATATAAAGTATGGCATAGTATACTACTTACAGTGTCAACACAGTATGCAATAGGGCTTAGCCTATTTGGCAGACTTGCTGTATGATGTCTTGAGAGTCTCAGCTAAAGGCATGGCTCAGACAGTCTCTGCGCGGCGTTGGCTTTGGCTGAAACATTGGTCTGCGGACCACGCCTCTAAGTCCCGCCTGGCTAAGTTGCCTTTTAAAGGCAAGCTGCTCTTTGGGGTCGAGCTGGACAAAATCGTGACCGATCTCGGCACGTCTAAGGGCAAGAAGTTACCAGAGGTCAGGGCTCGGGCTAGTACTCGCCCCAGTACCTCCAGAGGACGGTTTCAGGAAGCCCGTCGGTACCGCCCGGGCAGGTCGGGCTATTCTGCCTCCTCTTCCTTCAAGAGGAACTTCTCCCCCAAGCAGCATTCCTTTCGCAGAGACCGCCGTCCCGGAGGTGCTCCCTCCGGTCCTCCCCCAGGGTCTCGTACCCAATGACGGGGCCTTGGTCCACGCCCCAGTGCAGATTGGAGGACGGCTGTCCTCGTTTCTGGGCGAGTGGACCACAATAACTTCAGACGCTTGGGTGCTGGAAGTCATCAGAGACGGCTACAAGCTAGAGTTCTGCCGACCCTTAAGAGACGGGTTCGTTCTCTCTCCCTGCAAGTCTCCGGTCAAAGCTGTGGCAGTGCAGCAGACCTTGAACAATCTGATCCGCCTGGGTGCGGTCGTTCCGGTGCCAGAAAATCAGCTTGGCAAGGGACGTTACTCCATTTACTTTGTGGTGCCAAAGAAAGGAGGTTCTGTACGGCCTATCCTCGACCTCAAAGGGGTCAATCGGGCCTTGAAAGTTCGGCACTTTCGCATGGAGACTCTCCGCTCTGTTATAGCGGCAGTGAAGGCAGGGGAGTACCTGGCATCCTTGGACATCAAGGAAGCGTACTTGCATATTCCCATCTGGCCTCCTCATCAACGCTTTCTGCGTTTTGCAGTACTGGGCCGACACTTCCAGTTCAGAGCCCTCCCGTTCGGGTTGGCTACTGCTCCGCGGACCTTCTCCAAAGTAATGGTGGTCATCGCGGCCTTCCTGAGGAAGGAAGGAGTACAAGTCCATCCTTATCTGGACGACTGGTTGATCCGAGCCCCCTCTTATGCAGAGTGCGGCAAAGCTGTGAACCGGGTGGTTGCTCTTTTGAGCTCCCTGGGGTGGATCATCAACTGGGAGAAAAGCCAGCTGCGCCCAACTCAGTCCCTGGAGTATCTGGGAGTTCGATTCGACACCCAAGTGGGCAGAGTGTTCCTGCCAGACAATCGGATTGTCAAGCTTCAGGCTCAGGTGGACCAGTTCCTAGTAGCCTCTCCTCTTCGGGCTTGGGACTATGTGCAGCTGTTGGGCTCTATGACGGCCACGATGGAAGTAGTGCCCTGGGCCAGTGCTCATATGAGACCACTACAACACTCTCTGCTGCAGCGCTGGACTCCGATGTCGGAGGATTATGCTGTGCGCCTTCCCTTGGACCCAGCAGTGCGCAAGGCGCTGAGCTGGTGGACGCAGACAGACAAGTTGTCTGCAGGAATGCCTCTGATGACCCCGGAGTGGATTGTCGTCACGACGGACGCCTCTTTGTCGGGCTGGGGAGCCCACTGCTTGGGAAGGACAGCGCAGGGGCTCTGGTCTCCTGCAGAGGCAAAGTGGTCTATCAACCTCCTGGAACTCAGAGCCATTCGGTTGGCGCTTTTGGAGTTCATCCCGGTACTGGCGTTGAAGCCAGTACGGGTCCTGTCGGACAATGCCACGGCTGTGGCCTATGTCAACCGCCAGGGAGGTACCAAGAGCGCCCCTCTAGCCAAGGAGGCCATGAATATATGCCAGTGGGCGGAAGCGAACCTGGAACAGCTGTCAGCGGCCCACATTGCCGGAGTCTTGAATGTCAAGGCGGACTTTCTCAGTCGCCATACCTTGGAGCCCGGAGAGTGGCAGCTATCTGCTCAGGCGTTCTTGGATATCACGAAGCGCTGGGGCCAGCCGAGCCTAGATCTGATGGCGTCATCGGCCAAGTGCCGCGCTTTTTCAGCAGAGGACGGGACCCTCGATCCCTGGGAGTAGATGCTCTTCTCCAACAGTGGCCGACACAAGAGCTTCTCTATGTGTTCCCGCCCTGGCCCATGTTGGGCAGGGTGCTAGACCGGGTGGCAAAGCATCCGGGCCGGATAATCCTGGTGGGTCCGGATTGGCCCAGACGTCCCTGGTATGCGGACTTGATCAGGCTCTCAGTGGACGAACCTCTGCGACTGCCAGTGGAGCAGGGCCTGTTACATCAGGGTCCCGTGGTGATGGAGGATCCCTCCCCCTTTGGTCTTACGGCCTGGCTATTGAGCGGCAGAGTCTGAGGAAGAAAGGCTTCTCAGACAAGGTCATCGCCACTCTGCTGAGAGCGAGGAAGCGCTCTACTTCTACTGCTTACACCAGGGTTTGGCGTACCTTTGCAGCGTGGTGTGAAGCAGGTTCACTTTCTCCATTTACTGCTCCAATTTCTTCAGTGCTGGCGTTCCTGCAAGAAGGTCTGGAGAAAGGCCTGTCGCTCAGTTCCCTGAAAGTCCAGGTAGTGGCCCTGGCTTGCTTCAGGGGCCGCCTGAAGGGTGCTTCCCTGGCTTCGCAGCCAGATGTGGTGCGGTTCCTCAAGGGAGTTAATCACCTGCGCCCTCCTCTGCACTCAGTGGTGCCTGCGTGGAATCTCAACCTGGTGCTAAGAGCCTTGCAAAAGCCGCCTTTTGAACCCTTGTCGAGGGCATCTCTGAAAGACCTGACGTTGAAAGCAGTCTTTTTGGTGGCTATCACTTCAGCCAGAAGAGTTTCCGAGCTCCAGGCGCTCTCTTGTCGAGAGCCTTTTCTGCAGTTCACTGAGGCAGGAGTGACTATTCGCACAGTGCCTTCCTTCCTACCCAAGATTGTTTCTCGCTTCCATGTGAGTCAGCAGCTCTGTCTCCCTTCCTTTCGTAGGGAGGACTACCCAGAAGAGTATTCTGCTCTCAAATATCTGGATGTGAGACGGGTCATCATCAGATACTTGGAAGTGACCAATGATTTCCGGAAATCGGATCATCTGTTTGTCCTGTTTGCAGGTCCTCGTAAGGGTCTGCAGGCTACTAAGCCTACAGTGGCAAGATGGGTCAAGGAAGCCATTGCAGCGGCTTATGTGGCCGCGGGGAAGGTGCCACCTATCCAGCTGAAGGCTCACTCCACTAGAGCTCAGGCGGCCTCGATGGCAGAGGCCGGGTCCGTCTCCTTGGAAGAGATTTGCAAGGCGGCAACTTGGGCGTCGGCCCATACCTTCTCCAGACATTACCGCTTGACTGTGGCTGCTCGGGCGGAGGCCCGGTTTGGAGCTTCAGTGTTGCGATCAGGGATTGCTATGTCCCGCCCTGGGTGAGTACTGCTTCGGTACATCCCACCAGTCTATGGATTGATCAGCATGATGAAATGGAAGGTAAAATTAGGTTTCATACCTGATAATTTTCTTTCCATTAATCATAGCTGATCAATCCATAGCCCCTCCCAGATATCTGTACTGTTTTTTATTCTGGTTGCATTTCAGGTTCAAGTTTAGTCTTCAGTTACTTCAGAAAGACTTCGTGTTCAAGTTTTTTCACTTGGATTCTTCAAGAGTTGAGACGAGTTTGTGTTACAGTGAGCTGCTGCATTCCTCTCCCCTTCGTTTTACGGGGCTGGATTGAGATTTAAATTCTGCCGGCACTCCCTCCCGCTTCGTGCGGCTGTAGGGCAGCTTTGTACCCTTCCCGCTTCGGCGGTGTTAGGGTCAGTCAGCTCCTCCCGCGGTTGCGGTTGCAGGATAAGCCAGATCCCCCCGCATCGGCGGGTGTGGTGTCCCTCCCCCGCTCCGCGGGGATGAGCTGGACGGATTCCCCTCCCCCACTTGTGTGGGGATGAGCTGGGTTAATTCCCCTCCCCCGTTTCGGCGGTGGTGAGCTGGGCAGAGTGTCCCTTTGTGGGTGTAATTCTCTAAGTGCTGAGTCCTGCGGATGGAGCTTTGATATCGACATACTGAGGAGTTTCCGGTAGCACATGACCACATATAGGGAGGCAAAGTTTGCTCTCTTATCTCCACCTGCTGGTAGATGGACACAACCCACCAGTCTATGGATTGATCAGCTATGATTAATGGAAAGAAAATTATCAGGTATGAAACCTAATTTTACCTTTCTTCCCAGATTCAGAGAAAGGGGGGGGGGGGGTGGTAGAGGGATTGGATAGATATAAAACAACTGGAGCTGTCTTTTCCTTTTAGGGGGCTAGTATTTGGAATAATCTTCCATTATGGCTTAGAGAACTTCCTCCTTATTTTGTTTTGTAAAGCCTTAAAAACTTTATTTACCAAGTCTTCTGTATAATTGTATTTTGATTACTATATTTGACTGATAATACTGCTTTATATTTTCCCTCAAGTGTTGAGGCCATTTTTTTATTATTGTGATCCACTTAGACTTTTGCAGAAATAAGTGGAATATAAGATCCTAAATAAGTAGTAGACTGGGGATGGTTTGAGGGTAGAGAGAAATGGAGAGTTGATAGCAGCAAGGGATAAGAATGGAAAAGTGTGTAAGGATGAGAGAGAGCTGGTGGAAGAGGAGGTGGCCAAGGAAATGAACAGCAAACAAATGGATTGGACGGGTAGGAGGAAAATGGAGTAGATGAGTGAAAGATGTGAGGAGATAGCAATGAAGAGATGAAAAATGGAAACATAAGAGATAATGAGGTAGAAAGAAGGAACGATGGAGCTTGAGTCAGTGGTGACAGTAATGGACGATTGAGTATTTATCTTCTGCTATCATTGCTAAGTGTGGATCTTTCAGTGAGAGAGACTTCAGAGTAATAGAAATAAAACATGTGACCATTGTTCTACTGTTCCTGCTAGAACATAACTTGTCTTAAGAATATTCAAGTAAAGTGCTTATGAACACTTTCAGTGACGAATATGTTTGGATAGTAAGTCTACTTGAGCTGTTGGCTATAGCACTTTCCTCTAGAAGGGACCACAATGATGTAATCCAGGGTATTGGACAAAGAAACTCAAAAATATTTTGGTCAGAGAGTTGGAACTGGTGGAAGGGAGGGGTATCATCTTTCTATTTCCTCAGAGGATTTTGAACTGATAGAGTTCAGTCTTTTGTCTTTCTCTGTGAAGATGCTTTTGTCATTTCACTTCAAATAGCTGTTCCTGAGAGATACAGCAATGGAACTGCATGAGGTGAGTTTATGCCCTACTTAAGGATAGTACTCAGTCAAGTGGAAAGGTGAAGTGGCGAGAGCTACTGAAGTAGTGTACGGTATTTAGAAGTCCAAGAGGTGCAGAATTTAGAGGTGTATAAAGAGGAAAGATTCAAGCATTAGGAGAAACAGGTACAGAAAAGAAGTAATAAAGCCCCCAACCAACCCAGAGGGCGCCAAAAGAAAAGTGAGGGAGTCCTAGGAGAGTGTGTCAGTAAGGCTCAGAAGCCTATATTCTGTTTTTGTAACTTTCCTGTGGAAGCTGTAACTAAAACTGTAAATTGAACTGGTTTGCTTTGAAGAATAACTAACTTTCTCAGTACTTATATTTGAAAATCAAAACTATCATGCACAATGATGACACTAGCAAAACTATAAACACCATGCATATCACACTGGAAGAGTAATGAGCCAAGGAAGGTAAGGCACCAGAAAATTTAAAATAACAAAACTTCTGAAACCGTGGTAGCAGACCTAACTGTTGGAGCAAGCCATCTCTACCCTGAAGATGAAACATCTGAGATAAAGCTGAAAAAAGATATCAGCCTTGATTTAGCTAACATATAAGAAGAGGAGACTATAGAAAAGAACTCTTCTCAACAGAGAAATGTCCAAAGAGTGATAAAAATCCTAAAGAATTGCTTGGCTTCCCTAGAGATGGAATTCACTGAAATTAAAAAAAAAAAAAACAACAACAAAAAACAAGCAAATGAGAAACTAACAAATGGAATACTTGAAATATCTTTTAAAAAATTTGTGAAAATGAAGAATGAATACAAATTAACCATATGTGAACTAAAATCAAATTGCAGATGTTACTGAGATTGGATAAGGACTTAAAAAAACCTCCAAAACTGTGAAAGGTTTGAACATCACCTAAGCAAATGTATGGTACAAAAACTGAATATACAAGAAATCAAAAGGAAAAAGAGTGAACTCAGGACTGTGGAAACTGGAACCAAATGACTTTGTTTCAGGACTTCAATGAAACTCAAACAACAACACCCAGCAAGAGAGTAGATAACCAGTCTCATGGCACAGAAAAGAGCTCATATGATAAAACAAGCCTTACCAAAAAACATAAAATCAAGTCTCAAACCAAACCTACAACTCAAATAACAAATCCTGTAAGCTGAGTTTAGTGTAGCTGTGTTTAAAAATAGGGTTGGACATGCTCCTGGAGTTAAAATCCATAAAACCGTAAGGCACAAATGCCTTCCCACACCAGGCAGCATATAGCAAATGTTCTACCAAACCAAAAGCTACAAGCTGACCTTCAAAAATCAGTCAGTGCATACACTGAAATATGTAGTATATCTCCTATTTGGTAGATGCAGGTGAGAAAACAGTAGATGTTGGACTGCTACAGATCGTTGAATAGAAACTACGTAATGGCCAATTACGTGACCCTGGTCATGCATGCAAAGCACAGAAAGACTTCACATAATACGGAATAAGTGACCGCTGACCAGAAATAGAAACATGTAGAGAAAAACTGAAACCCCAAGAAACCAGACTCTGCATGCACTTCAGTACTGAAGAGGAAGAAACAATAGAGAATTTCTATAATTATAATAACTGTAAAATAAAAATTACAGGGATTTCTGATATTTTGGTGCTGTCTGTAGTAACCCTAGCAAGATGCAACATTTTCCTGCTATAGCTGCTGCTCCTCCAGGATTATACAGAGCTTTTCCTGCTCATTCTTTTGTGGGAAGTCTTGATTTATTTTTGTTAGTTTTGGGAAACATGCATCTCTTGTACCTTAATATTTTACTACATTTTAGTGCATGTTAATGGCTAATAAGCCCAAAGGTTTAAAAAAATAGTGGTTTTATCATTTAGCGGGCGCTAATTCCTTTAGCATGTGCAAAGCTTTAATAAAAGGTTCCCTAAATGTATTATTTTTTACCACATATATAAAATTCATACAAATAAAGTAGTTTGAATTTCTGTGCAGTGTCTCCTTGTCAGTGTTTTGAACTAAATGCCTTGAGCCCTGAAGATGAATCATTTCCCCATTTAGAGAATCTCTGCCAGGGTTTGTCAGTGGGGCTTAGCCTTGATAATGAGTAGTGCTTCCAATGCTTAGAGGTATATAAGGGGACGTTTAGAAGTACTGCAGTATTCTGGAACTTAAGTATAGTCTTCAGAGGTTTTTTTTTATGTACCATCTTTTTGAAGACATTCATATATATCAGAATTCCAACTTCCCTCCTTCCCACCCTACATATCTAGTTATGACCTTGAGTACATCAAGCGGTGGTTATGTGCGCAGATTTACAGGATATTAACATTATGTACTGTACTGTGTAAGTTGACAGCATTTTTTTTTACTGATTTGTTTCTCCCCCCCCCCCCCCCCCCCCACCTGAACAATTGTATATACGATGATCAAAATTGTGTGAGCAAATTTGAGCATGCGCCCAATTTGCGCTCACAGTTTAACTGAAGGAGCCAATTAGCACTAATTGGGCACTAACAATTATTGGAACTTAAAAAACAATCTGAAGAATATACTTATGTACCAGCTAGTGCTGGGCAGACATATTCGGTCTGTGCTGGGGCTGGTGGTTGGGAGGCGGGACTAGTGCTGGGCAGACTTATACGGTCTGTGCCAGAGCCGGTGGTGGGAGGCAGGGATAGTGCTGGGCAGACTTATACGGTCTGTGCCAGAGCCGGTGGTGGGAGGCGGGACTAGTGCTGGGCAGACTTATACGGTCTGTGCCAGAGCTGGTGGTTGGGAGGCGGGGTTGGTGGTTGGGAGGCGGGGATAGGGCTGGCCAGACTTACACGGTCTGTGCACTGAAGAGGACAGTACAAATAAAAAAGTAGCACATATGAATTTATCTTCTTGGGCAGACTGGATGGACCGTGCAGGTCGTTTTCTTCCGTCATCTACTATGTTACTATTGGCACTAATGGGCAAAAATTAGAATTTTCGTGTTCATCTTCCTGGTCAGGGTTTATATAAAGATGCATGTGTAAATTTTTCATGTAGATATGTAAAGGGAGTGTAGCCATGGGATAGGCATGGGCAGATCATGGGTGTTCTAGAATTTGCATGCAGTTATAGAATATTGTAGGTTTGTACCTCATTTAGACACGAGAATTTACACCATTTCAGTCTTGGGTGCGAATCCCAGTTTTAATCTGTAAATGGTGCCCAACTCAGTATATAGAATAGTGCCTAGCACTCTTTTTTTTTTTTTTTTTTTTTTTTTTCAGTCCCCAAATTTGGGTGCCATTTTACAGAACCTAGTACTATATATATAATCAGTTGTACCTTATTCCTACCAATCTTAATCTTATCACATGGTACATCACTTTCCTTTTGGGTAACACCTGGGAGGAGGTATCTTGCTGAAAATGCTTAGTTCTTGTTGAGTATTAAAGGTAATGGATATGAAAGTGTCAACATCTGCTGGTCTAAGGCAGGGATTCTCAACCTTGTTCTTGGGACACACCTATCCAGTCAGGTTTTCAGGATTACGCATGACAGAGATTTGCATGTCCTACCTCCATTTTATGCAAACTTATCTCATACATATTCATTGTGGGTATCCTGAAAATCTGACTGGTTTGGTGTGACACAAGGACTGGGTTGAGAACCCCTGATCTATGGTCATATTGAAGCATGACCCTGCTGTAACAGTGCTCATGATTGGAAGCTATTAGGTGTTTGGGAACAGTGCTGCTTGGCCCCTGCTGTCGTGGCCATCACTTCCACAGTGCACAGAGTTCTGGTAAATTCTAGCATTAAAAGACCTTGATACGAAATCTTAGTGATCTAGGCTTACATTTCTGTTACAGCCATAGCCACCATCTTAACTGTTTTACAACACAGCTAAGTGCCACAGTATTTGGTTTTTAACACACAATCTGGCACTAGTCAAGAAATGCAAACGAAAGCAGAACCCAGATGAAATGCTTTAAAGACAGTCCTTTTATTAAAAACATGTGCCTGATGTGGTCCACGTTTTGCCCACTCATGGCTGTCTTAGGGGTATAAACACAAATGGGAGTGCGTAAAAAAAAACCCAACTGATCTTCAAGGCCCTGAAAGGAAATGGCTTGAGTATCTGAAGAATGGAATGATCCTCCACACACCACCAAGGACACTAAAGTCCTCCCAAGGACTTTCACTAACTGCACCCTGTCCAAAAGACATTACATGATGTGATACCCACAAGCGAGCCTTCTCCGGAGTAGCCCCCACACTCTGGAATGCATTGCCTGAAAGGCTCCACTTAACACAAGACTATCTCTTCTTCAGGAAGCATGTGAAAGCTTGGCTCTTCAACCAAGCCTTTAATGGAAGAAGTAACTAACTTGTTAGTCTGACTCACACACACAAGGAGTGACTCGGGCTGCACATACTGCAGCAGGACATGTTTATCCACTCCTCCATGTGCAACTTTCTTCAAATCAGTCACCTTACTTTCTAATTCTTCCTACTTTCTTACTCATATATATGTTACAACTTTGCCTTACCCTTCACTACCAATTATAATGTTCTATTACGTATTGTGTAGTCATTGCAAGTAGTATACCATGCCATACTTTATATTGTTGAATATTTTTATTGCTGTAATTGCCTATTGCTCATGTTTGATCTATTCTTACTGTACAGCGCCTTGAGTGAATTCCTTCAAAAAGGCGGTAAATAAATCCTAATAAATAAACCCTACTTCCCAAATTGGCTGTGATGCTCAGCAGGCTGCTTGCTGTTCTGTTAATCATTGACACTGTGCACAGCATGGACATTTGAGGAAAGCCTGAAGTGTCCTTGTCAGGAAATTCTAAGTTTTGGATGTATCAGTATGAGTACTATTGAGCATTATCACAGCCAATTTGGGAGGTAGGCTTTTTAGCGCTTCCACATGTTTATACCCCTGAGCAGGCAAAACATGGACCACGGGTGGTGCTTTTTAATAAAGAATTGTCTTTGAAGCCTTTCTTTTGGTATCTGCTTTCTTTTGCATTGGTTTGGTGCAGATCTGAACAGCCTCTCTGTGTACTGGCCAGGAAATTGCAGTTAATGGCTTTCCCATCCTTAAATCCCTACATCTTATCTTCATCCTGTTGTGGTACTGCAGATGCAGACCTTAATGGCTGATATTTTATTGTTTTATTTATTAGGGTTTGTTTACTTCTTTTCTGAAGGAATTCATTGAAGGTGGTGTACAGCAAGAATAAGTCAAACATAGGCAATTACAGGAGTAAAACTATTCACATAACAGTACTTATTTATTTATTTATCTATCAATTTTTTATAACAGTTACACAAGCATATCACTTGCAAAAGAAAAATTCCGCTATTACAATCAATTCCTATAAAGATATTAAATAAATTCAAAACATAAGAAAACGCTATAGCTTCATATAAGGCCACAACTGGAGTCCAGGATTCCATATATTGGAGATAAAAAAGAAAAATAGGGAGTAATGATTTTAAATCAAATTGAGTTACAGACATGTTTCAATTCGAGTATCTTTAAATAAGGGCTCTTTTAGCTGTTATAAAGGAGGACAATTGGACAGGATCAAAATAAACATATTTCACTGCTTGATAAGAAACTAAACATTTGCGTGGATACTTGAGGTCGAATGTTGCTTCTAATTGGAGTACCTCCTGCTTCATTTGCAAAAACTTTTGTCTTCGTTTTTGCGTTTCCCTCGCTAGGTCTGGAAACACACGAGTTTGCAAACCACGAAAACCTTTTTCTTTTTTCTGGAAATACTTCCTTAAATTCCAGACCTTATCCGAGGGTAACGCTACTGTAACCAGTAAAGTAGTGGCAGTTATTTGTTCCGTATCTGACATTTCAAGCAAAGCTGAAACATCAAGTGGTTGAGCATTTTGTATATTATTCTTTTGTTGAAGTTCCATACCCTTCGCAGGGATATAAAAAACCTGGGAAAAGGGTGGTATATCTTTATCTTTTATCTCTAAGACTTCCTTGAAATAGTTCTTCAACAACTCTCTAGGAGAAATTAGTGGTTGTCGAGGAAAATTGATAAAAAAGAAAATTACTTCTTGAACTATTCTCCAACATTTCTGATTTTCTCCTCAAATTAACCAAGTCTTTAAGCATTGTCATTTGTAATGTCTGCATTTGTAAGGAGTCTTTTTCTTGTTTAACCAAATCTATTTTAATTGCTTTCAGATCATTTTCAATTTCTTTGACTTTCCCATCTAATATCACAACTTCATTACTTATTTTCCTCATCTGGTGACATAATGTTTTCCCCATTTCAGCAATCAACTGCCACAAATTATCTAGTGTCACTTCTTGTGGTTTTAATCGGGGCAGCGGACGCTGCCAATGGAGAACTGCTTCCCACAGGCTGGGGAGGAGGGGCCCTTCCGTCGGGGCTTAGAGACACTTCCAGTTCAAGGTTCAGCTCATGGTCTCCAATCCTGGGCTGTACCAGTGAACCACTCTCCGACGTAACTCTCGAACTTTGAGCTCGCTGCAGATATGATTCAATTGAACCCGAAGTAATTGGAGGTCTTTGCTGCTGAGAAGCAGTAGCAGCAGCTCTACCTCTCCTCTTCGGCATTTTCGAGGAAATAATCGTAAGTATGAAACACCGCAGGAGCTCTAAAACACGTCTGTCTCAGTCGGTGGCCATCTTGGACTGTCTCAAATAACAGTACAAGTTATGATACAGTATGCTTCACTCAAGGGCGGTGTACATAAAGAAAAGTCAAACACAGGCAATAGACAATTACAGCAGTAAAAACTAGTCAAATAACAGTACAAGTTATGATATAGTATGCTACATTAACAATGTCAACACAATACTCAGTAAAACATTTTAGTAGCATAGGGTGTAAGCAAGGATGGAACATATAGATAGGACAGTATTATGAGTTAGAAAATAAGGAGACTAATTTAAAGAAAGTTGCATGTGAAGTCAGAAAGGTGCTTGAGTATTATCTCTAGGGTAGGAATGGATAAACATGTCTTGCTGTATGTGCAGTCAGTGTCACTCCTTGCATGTGTGTGACTAGCATGTCAGTACTTCCATTAAAGGCCTGGGTGAAAAACCAAGATTTCACCTGTTTCCTGGAGTAGAGAGTGTCTTGTGTTAAGCAAAGCGTTTCAGAGAGTGTATTTCAGAGTATGTGGGCTACTTCGGAGAAGGCTTACTGGCGGGTATCACATTGCGTGATGTTCTTTGGAGAGGGTGTGGTTAGGGGATACTCTTTAAGAAGACCTTGGTGTCCTTGGAGGTACGTAAAAGATCTGTTCAAGTACCCTGGGCCATTTCCTTTATGTGCCTTGAAGATCAGACCTAGTTTTAAATTTAGCCCTGTATTGTATTGGTAGACAGTGAAGTTTTTGCAAAAATAGAGTAATAGGAAGTTGTAAGCAACATGACCACATAAGTCTAGCTGCAGCATTCTGAATCAGTTGAAGCTGATACAGACCTTTTGTAGTTAGCCCAGTGTAGAGTGCATTACAGTAATCCAGTCTTTGGTATGCACAACTGTGACGAGACTTACCTTCTCAGTGTAGAGGCAGTGTAGCTGTCACAGATGATAGAAGCAGATCTTCAAGATTGCTTGGATTGGGAGGATCAGCATAAATGGTGAGTCTAGTTATATTCCAAGGTTCCTGACTTGTGATTTGAGAAGGAGTTCGTATTTCCCCCAAACAATTTTAATGTCAGGTATGTGTCTAATTGTGTTAGGGGACCTATAGAAGCAGTTTTACTTGGGTTCAGGCAAAGTTATGCTGTTTTAGCCCATTCTTGAATTGCTGTTAAATAGGTAGTCAGTTTATTCAGGGCTGTGGATAAGTCTGGTTCAATGGGTGTGAGTATCAGCTTGGTTAGTGTCGAGGTAGATATTAAATAAAATAGATGACAGTATTGATCCTTGTGGTACCCTGCAGGTCAGCATCCATGGTGGCAATGAAGCACTGCTGAACAGTGTGGACAGTTTATTTTATTTATTTATTTTTTTGTTACATTTGTACCCCGTGCTTTCCCACTCATGGCAGGCTCAATGCGGAGGGCAATGTAGGGTTAAGTGACTTGCCCAGAGTCACAAGGAGCTGCCTGTGCCGGGGAATCGAACTCAGTTCCTCAGTTCCCCAGGACCAAAGTCCACCACCCTAACCACTAGGCCACTCCACCACTAGTTGACTGTCGGATGGGATCTGAACCTGTTCCATTGATACCTGTTTCTGCTAGTTGTGAAAGCTTGATGAGTGTCAAAAGCAACAGAGAAATCCAGCAGTACTAACACCAAGGCAAATCCCCATCTCAGTTTCTGTGAAGATCTAGTAGGGATACAAGGACTATTCCATACACAGGTCTGAATCTAGATTAACATGGGTCTAGCTAGTTTCTCTCTTCTAGCCAGGCACTGAGTTGGTTTAAGACTGTTCTATAAGTTTTCTTAGAAGTGGGATGTTAGATATTGGCCAGTAACTTTCAAGGATGTTCTTTAGCAAAGGATGCACCATTGCACTTTTTAATGCTGTTATTAGTTGCCCATTAGAAAGAGAGGAGTTCACAATTTTTGTGGCACCTTCTGTGAGGCCCCTGCTTTCCTGCTGCACTATCTCTGATGGGCAGGGGTCAAGGGAGCAGGTAATTGGTTGAAGGCTTCTTAGGATTTTGTCAAGGCTGTTATTGGGTTAAGAGAGTCCCATATAATGTCTGTGTCAGGAGGGGGTGAGTTAGTGTACTCCTGATTGTCTGGAGATTAATCTCTCTTCTTGTTCCCTTTATGACCTACCGACTACTGCTCACGGTAAACCAAGTTCTTCAACCAAGACAGGAAAGATACTGCACTGGGTGAGATCAGAAGAAGTCTGTAAATATTGTTTGAATTAGCTGTGGGTAGCTATGAGTAGAAGAATGACAGGCTGATGGGGGTAGAGGGAACTCTGGTCAGGAATGAAAAAAAATATTTAGGAAACTTGGGTGCCAGCCAAAACTCTTTAGGCACCAAAGAACTTTTTTTGTGTGCTTGTTTTTTTGTTTTGTCATTTATTGCACTTATGCTCATTTAAATTTTTTATGCTGTATTTTATTGTATACAGTTTTGTAAACCACCCTGAGCTTTTGGTGTAGGTATTCTATAAAACTTTGTACTTTTTTTTTTCTGGTTTTGCCTTATTTCTGGTCTTCCCTACCTGCTTCTGTCTTACAATTGCTCCATTTGCCCCAAGTGCCCTCACTCTAGTCTTTCTTTATTACCAGGGCTAGCCACACTGGGTCTTCTACCCAGGGGAGCAACAGATTTAGGGTGCCAAAGTTGTGGTAACCCTTGTATTCTGGGGGGTTTTTTCCCAGCCCAATGGATGAAACTGGAGGAGAGGGACAGAGAACTAAGGGATGAATGGCTGGAGGGGACTGAAGATGTGGAGTGAGATGCCTTTCTTTTGGAAGAAGGGTGGACCAGTAGAAGAGTTTTATCATATGAGAGAAGAAAGATGAGAAATATTAATGAGAGAGAAATTTAAAAAGTGACAACTGAAATGAAGACAGGAAAGAGAATGAGAATAAAGCAAGACATGTCGAGATGACAGATTATAAATCACTTTTATATTTTGATTTGGTAATTTTTGCCTTCTGCTTTTATATTTGTCTCAGCTGGGGCTAGGATCTGGTGCCATAGGCCTTTATTTGAAACTACTTGGAGATTTTCTATATCCCTCTGTCTCCCAACAAACTTAATCTGGTTATTGTGGTGACTATTGTGAGCCAGATTCCATTGCTACTTTTGGAACCCTACAGTCAGGGGCCCTGATTCTGGTCACTAGGTGTTGCCTGTAAATATTGACTGAATCAATTTAATTTGTTTAAATATTTTTGACCGTTAAACAAGTAAAGTATGTATATATATATATATATATATATATATATATATATATATATATATATATATATACATATACAAATGTTAGCACAATTTCCACAAATATTCATCTCTTTGCTGCACTTTATTTTTCCTAACCCCTGCTGCTGAATTTGGAAGCTTGATTTTAACAACTGAAACTTTGTTGCCAAAAGTAGCTCTTGTACAAACCTTTGTTAGAATTCAAAATATGTTGCAATAGATTTTTAGGTTTCTAAGTTTTCTTAGAAAGAGGAACTACTGTATTTATTATAATATAAGGTTTGCTTATTTTTATCAGCCTGGGATCGTATCACCTTTCAAACGTGTCTTCCTGAAAGGGGAGAGAGGTCGGGATAAGAAGGCACAGGAGAAGGTAGCAGAGCGGCGGGCTCTTCATACAGTCTCCATTTCACAGTCTGATCATCGAGTGGAGCCAGATATACTGTTAAATGACTATATTGAGAAAGAAGTAAAGGTAAATTGAAAATAAACTTTGCTTGCTTGGTGTGAGGACGCCATAAAGGAAAGGATGTTGCCCCATAAAAATTGAGTATGAGGAGACGAGCAATTGTTCAAAGCATTTAAAAAAGAAAAAAATTGTTATGTGGCTGTCCATATTCATCATTATAACAAAGTTCTCAGTTTTCACTTATTTTCTCTGACTCCCTGCCAAAAAGAAATAAAAAGCCATAATGTGATGTCAGTGTGGCATATTGCAATGGTAGTTTTGTTTCTCTGGCATAAAGTAGTGTGGTTTGATGTGCTAGTCCCCTTGAATACACAGAAGTAAATATTTAATAGTTCAATAAAAAGGTTTTTTTTTTTTTTTTAAACTTAGGGCCCTATTTACTAAGCCACGTTGTAGGTGCGCTATCGTTTTTAGTGCGCACTACTAGACACACCCATTGGAATATATGGATGTCTTTCTAGCATTAGTGCAGTAAATTTTAGTTCGTGCTAAGAACGATAGCACACTCTAGTAAACAGGACCCTTAATACATTTCTTGTCTAGTTTAGTCCAATGAAAAGGTAGCCTACTGCCCCTCCCTTTTTTATAGCTCAAGTGATTACATGTATTTCTTGTTTTAGTCTTAATTCTGAAATCTTTGCACTGGTTGTCTATTCAATGTTATACTGAGTTTAAGATTTTGTTGCTTGTTTTTAAAGCTCTCAATAATTGTCTCACCACCCTATGTTCTACGCTAAGATTTTATGAACCAACATGTTCCTTGAGATCTTACCGCCTAGTGTGATTGGAGGAATATGGATCATCCATTTTTTTATGTTGTGGACCCAAAATTGTGGAATGCTTTGCCCATTGAACTTTGCACATTACAAAATATAACACAATTCAAGAAGGAACTGAAAACTTACTATTTTCTTCAAGTATATGGGCCAGTGGAACAGTGAAAATAGCAATTGTTCTAGCCTACAAACTTTTGATTATGACATTGCTGTGAACCATGATGATATGATTTTGTGATTCATTTTTTGTTCTTTGTAATGTTTTTTTTTGTAATGTTATGTATGATTTCTTTCTCACTTAGAATCTTTGATAATGTGGATTATAAATACATTTCTATTATAATTATTAAATTTTCTGTTCATTTCTCTGACAAGCAGCTACAGTGAGCCCGATACACCTGACTACATTTCTAATCTCCTGATTCCATACACTCGTATTCATTCCCTCTGGTCCTTTCAGCATCAACTATTGTAACTCTCCTCTCCTTCTACCATCTGACTCGCTATCACTTGTGAAACTGCATTTTCATATGCTGCCCCTAAATTGTGGAACATTCTACTGATTAGTATTGGATCACTACCCATGCTCTTCTTTTTCAAAGTGTAACTCGAAACCTGGCTATTTACTTATGCTTTCTCTAAAATTTTTTCTCTTTTCTTGCAAAGACCTCCTGCTATCCTGGCCACAATATCTTTGGCAGATTCAGGGTAGGCTATGTAGGGGACTGAATGGCTATAAAAGCCTTGATACTATGGGATCTCTTTGAGAAACCACTGGTTGCTAGCTTGGATGAAGAGATCCTCCAGATATGAGCCTGGGATACTGTGACTGTCTAAACCCTATAAGTCATGCCAAGGCTTGGCATTTGCCTGATTTAATAGCTGAGTTATTTGCACTCCTATGAACAATGGTTTGAGGGGCAAACAAGCTATATTTATTCCTGTTTTGAGGTCTAAAATGGCAGCAGCAGTCTAGTGGTCCGAAAGGCAAAAAGAAAACCAATATTCCCACACAATAGTGCAAGAAGACCTCAGAAGTGGAAGGGATAAAGCACCAAGATGATCCAAGGTTGTGAAAAACTATTTCTTATTCATTGCCTTGTCCAAAGGCAGCTACAGAAACTCTGTCCTAGGCAGAGGCAATCAAACACAGGCTGAGTTTCAGATTCATCAGGAGTTAACTTATGAACAAACAAATAATAACATACAATAAGGATCACTATTATAAAAAAGATGACTTCAAAAGTTGATATAAATGAATGTGTATATGTATGGAAAATTCAACCAAAACCCTCTAAATGATTTAAGGATGTATCTGCACTTAGGAGGAAACAAAAGACCTTTGAGAGTTTTGCTAAAAGATTAAATCTGAGATTTCTTAATTTTCTTAAAAGTGATCATGTCTCCCTTTGGATATGTTGAGACACCATTATAGGGAGGTTCTCAACATCTCACCAGAGATGATTCCACCCAATTTCCACCTATTACTAGGGCATTTTACTTACCAACAAAGGTCGTGGGTGAAAATAAAGATGAACAGAGTTTTGAATGATCTCAGAGGACAGTTTAAATGTTACAGCTTTGTTAGAAGATTCTTACTTGGGACCACTTGCTCGTGGGACGATTTTGGTTACTTATGCTTTGGAACCGGATAAAATTTGGACTCAAATTTTTCTTCAAATGTAGAACTGTTTCTTTTTTTGGATCATTGATTTCTAATTTTTTCCTGATTTTTTTCTAGAATATCGCACGTAGAACCTTTCTTGCTTTGAAAGAGTCAGTGTTATCTAAAGGAGCACTGTTTTTTTTGTTAAGTTTCCCATCTTTGTGTGATTAAATATCAAAATCATAACTTTTAATGATCCCACTCTGTTCAAACAGTTTTTGGATAATGAAATGGCGCAGATCTCTTTACCTATATGTCCTGTTTCTACTTCAGGTTCTTAGGTCATTGTGATTAGAAGTTCTTGGACCTTCAACCTAAAGGAACGCTTCAGGAAAGATTCCAGATGACTGTTTCAGGCCTAATGTTTTATTTAATATGTGGCATTTTGCTATAGTGTGAGGGTTTTTATGCCATTTTTTTCTTATTGGCTTTTCTCCCCTCTTTTTCTTTTTTGGCCTTCTTATGTTTTTATCGTCTGTAATTATATTTCTTGATGCTTTATATTGTTTTGCTTATTTACAGCCTGATATGACTGCATTACTTAAGCCAGTTATCTTGTCTGTGTACTTTAAAATTATGTATAAATTAAAAAAAAAGAGGAAGACAGTATCTGGTAGAGTAGTCAGGAAAGCAAAGATGCAAATGGAAGAAACAAATAACCAATACTGTAAGATTGTGTGTGGGGGGAACAAGACATTTTTTAGTTATGTTAATGATAGGAGGAAGTGGAAAAGTACCGTTGTGAGACTCAAAGGGTGAAGGAGAGAAATGTGTAAAAGCTGATAAAAACATGGTGGAATTGCTTAACAAAAATTTATATTCTGTGTTCACAGCTGAAGGGCTGGGAGCAGGACCACAGAAGACAAACACAAATAGAAATTGAGGGGTGGTAGTCCCTGAACGATTTTCAGAGGACTGCATTTGAGAGGAGCTGGCTAAACTAAAGGTGGATAAAACGATGGGGCTGGATGGCATACATCTGAGGGTACTGAAGGAACTTAGGGAAGTTCTAGCGACACCGCTTTGCTGACCTTTTTAGTGCTTCTCTAGAGCTGGGAGTGGTCCTAGAGGACTGGGGAGAACAGACGTGATCCTTCTCCACAAAAGCAGAAGAAGCAAGGATGAGGTTGGGAACTACATCCTGGTGAGTCTGACTTCTGTGGTAAGTAAATTAATGGAACGGTTTTAAAACAGAGAATAGTAAAGTTTTTGGAATCCAATGGATTACAGGATCTGAGGCATCATGTTTCATTAGAAGCAGATCTTGTAACTCTGATATTTTTTTTTGACTGGGTGACCAGAGAATTGGATCAAGGGAGAGCGCTAGATGTGGTGTATTTAAATTTTAGCAAAGTCTTTGACACAGTTCCACATAAACGACTAATAAATAAACTGAGTGCCCTCGGTATGCGCTCTAAAGTGACTGGGTAGTGGTAAATATGAGCTCATTCTGAGGCCATTATTTTACGGTTTGACTTATCTTGCACTTTTGATTTGGTGGAACATCATTTGATGAGTATTTTGGATGGTTTTGGTATTTAGAGTTAATGTATTAGCCTGATTTGTTGGCTTTCTTACTTCAAGGACTTCTGTGAGATTTAAAGGGATCCTGTTCAGGTCATGGTGTGCCAGTTGTGGTGTCCTGCCAGGGTCCCCCTCTATTGCCAACCTTCCTTGTCATCAACAGCAGATGAATCCATTAACTGATGGGTTGTATCCGTCTACCAGCAGGTAGAGATAGAGAACACTGGAAGTACCTTCAGTATATCTCTATCTCCCAGCAGGTGTGGACGTCGCTTTCTCAGCTCCTGAATTTCTGCCTGGGGTGGCTCCTGTGCTTTGCCAGTCGAGCGGGGGTGTAGGGCTGGTGGTGCCCACTTTAGAGACATACTTGGTTTTCCCTGTCCTATTCCCCCTCCTCCCGGATTCCCTCTGTGGCTAGCTGCCTCCAACTTTCCTCACAGTATATATATATATATAAAAAAAAGAGGCTCACTTTTAACAGCGCAGCAACTTCTGAGGCTTTCTCCAGCGCTCCTAGAACTTCGCAGCCTGACCGGAGCTCGTTTGACTCGGTCTCCAGAGGTGTGGAGAGTGGTGCCCAGCTCCTGTTCCCGCTGACAGCGTTCCTGTGTGGGGTAAGTTTTGGTGCGCCACCGCCATTTTGTTTCTATTTTCCGCCGAAGAAAGGCGATGGCTGCTGAAGCGGTTAAGCACTGCTTCCAATGTGGAAAACGCAGGACAGCAGCGGGGCTTTGCAGCATGTGCTGCTTAGACACTAATGCTGGCACGAGCATGGCTGGCAGTGATTCTTCCCGCCCGATGGAGTTTGCAGCGGGTGCCATTTTGGTTGTGCCGCGTGACTCGACCCTCGCTGTGGCTGAGGAGTCTGAGTGCAGGGGGACGCCTCTCCTCGAGGTTTCTAGAGAGGCGTATGCCTCCGCTTACCCTAATATAGGAGCGGATAGGGTGCGTTTTTTGCCCCTGAATTTCTGCTGCTGATGCATAGGGCCTTTATGTTAAAAAAGAGCCCTGCCTGAGCCTTCTGAAAATTTTCTACGGACCAGATTGCCTCCAGGTTTTGAAAGCCCAGCGTCTGCTGGAGAACTTTATCTCTTCCCCCGAGCTCTTGGCTGAGGCTAAACGCAGACAAGTGACCACACCGTCTGAGGGTGCTTCTCTGTCACCCCTTTCTCCCCCGTTGTCTGGTTTTGGGGATTCTGATGAGTGTGGCAGACCCTCACGGACTGATGATCCAGAGGAGGGTAGCTGCTTGCCACAGGAGTTGGATAACCCTAAAGTGGTACGGATTTTCCACCGCGACGAGCTGCCAGCTCTCATTTCTGATGCCTTACAGGCCCTCAGTATTGACAATCCTGACGTGGCCACAACCTCTCTTATTTAACCCTAAGGTGGCCAGTACTAGAAAACCTTCTCGGGCTTTTCCCGTGCATGACTCCATCCAAGAGCTTATTACAGCTTAATGGTCTGAACCTGATGGCCCCTTGAAAGTTTCTAGGGCTATGCGTCACCTTTACCCTGTGGGTGAATCCCACTTGTCCCTCTTTGGGTTGCTTAAGATGGACGCGTTGGTCACTGCGGTGACTAAGAAAACTACTCTCCCTGTGGAGGGAGGTGTCGCATTGAAGGATATGCAGGACCTTTGAAATCTCGGCCCTCTCCTTAAGGGCAGCTATTTGCAGTTCCTATGCAGCACGGGCTTGCCTTTCCTGGCTACAGCAGGCGGTCGAACAGCCCGCGGATGGAGCTGGTTCCCACTCTGAGGTCACCCCCCATGTGGAGTCTGCCCTGGCCTTTTTGGCTGATGCCCTTTAGGATCTGGTCTTTAGCTGTTTCTGCTCGCAGCCTTCTTTTGGCTTTGTCATTGAGCGGCTGATATGACCTCTAAACAAAGGCTGGTGAGGTTACCCTTTCGGGGCCTCCTTTTATTTGGGGAGGAATTGGAGAAGATCGTCAAGGACCTAGGGGACTCTAAATCCCAACGGTTGCCTGAGGATAGGCCGAGGCCTTATTCCAGGAGCCCTTCCTTTCCCCCCTCTTCCAGACCACGTTTTCGAGAGGCTCGAAGATACTGCCCTGGGCATTCGGCGGGGTTTTCACAACGTTCCCGCTTTCGTACGGACAGGCGGTCTGCAACGTCCGGTCAACGCCCAGGAGTGTTCTCCACAATGATGGGACGCCGGTCCACTCTTCAGTTCCTCAGTAGGATGTCGCCTCTCCCTCTTTCTCGAGGAGTGGACCAAAATTACTTCTGATCAATGGGTCCTGGACCTGATCAGAGAAGGTTACCGGTTGGAATTTGCTACTCCGGTTGGAGACGCCTTTTTAGAGTCCCGATGCGACGCTGCCGTCAAACGGGCAGTGGTCGAAGAGACCTTGCAGTCACTACTGAAGCTCGGAGCGGTGGTTCCGGTTCCTCCCGCCGAACGCGGCTGCAGCCGCTACTCCATTTATTTTGTGGTGCCTCGAAAAGGCGGGTCTTTCAGACCGATCCTCGACTTACGCAGTCAACAAGGCCTTAAGAGTGCGACTCTTCCGCATGGAAACCCTGTGCTCCGTCATTGCGGCGGGAGTTTCTCACATCTCTGGACCTCAAGGAAGCGTATTTGCATATTCCTATCTGGCCCCTGCATCAGCGGTTCCTGCAGTTTGCGGTGTAGAGCCGACATTTCCAGTTCCGCGCATTGCCTTTTGGCCTGGCAACAGCACCTCGCACCTTTTCCAAGGTGATGGTAGTGGTGGCTACTTTTCTCAAGCGAGAGGGTATCAACGTTTACCCTTATCTCGATGACTGGCTCATCAGGGCGGATTCGGTGAACGAAAGCCGACTTGCCACAACCAGAGTTATAACATCTCTTCAGACTCTGGGCTGGGTGGTCAATATGCCCAAAAGTCACCTGACCCCCTCTGTCTCTCGAGTATTTGGGGGTCCGGTTCGACATGGCCTCGGGGTTCGTCTTTCTCCCCAACAACAGGCAACTCAAGCTTCAGAATCAGGTCCGACTGCTCCTGCGGATGCCCCGCCGTCGAGCTTCGGAACTTTGTCCAGCTCCTGGGATCGATGATGGCCACCATAGAAGTGGTTCCTTGGGCGAGAGCACACATGAGACCCCTGCAACTTTCCCTGCTGAAGCAATGGTCTCCGATTTCCCAGGAATACCAACTCAGGCTTCCGTGGCTCCCTGTGGCCCAGCGCAGCATGAATTGGTGGCTCTCCGACATCATGCTATGATGAGGGATGCTGCTGGCTCTCCCCTCTTGGTGCCTGGTGATAACGAATGCCAGCCTATCAGGCTGGGGAGCACATTGCCTGGGACACTATGCTCAGGGTCAGTGCACAACCGTGGAAGCGGGAGTGGTCCATCAATCGCGTGGAGCTGAAATCAATATTCCAAGCTCATCTGGCCTTCCACAGGACTCTGGAGGGTCTCCCAGTCCGAGTTCTTTCAGACAACACGACAGCGGTAGCCTAAATCAATCGTCAGGGCGGCACTCTGTGCAGAGCCCTAACCATGGAGGCATCTGAGATTTTCAACTGGGCAGAGCACCACCTGGAGCTGCTGTCCGTGGCTCACATTGCCAGTCAAAGCAACGTGCAAGCCGATTTCCTCAGCAGGCATCAACCCTTCGGAATGGAAACGTGCCGGTGAAGTTTTTCTTCAATTTTGTGCCAAATGGGGGATTCCAGGATTGGATCTCATGGCGTCAAGTGCAAATACCAAAGTCCCTTGCTTCTTCAGCAGAAGAAGAGACCCTCGCGCTGCAGGGTTGGATGCAGTGGCTCAACCTTGGTCTTCAGTCCTCCTGTACGTGTTCCCTCCATGGCCCTTGATAGGGCGGGTTCTGCTTTGGATTCGCCTACACCAAGGATTGGTGATTCTCATCGCCACGGATTGGCCGAGGCGTCCATGGTACACGGACCTCAGGCGAATGTTGGTGGAGGCTCCGTTTCCTCTGCCTCTAGTTCCGAACTTGTTTCATCATGGTCAAGTGGCTATGGAAGATCCCTCTTGTTTTGGTCTTACGGCCTAGCTCTTGAAAGGGTGCAATTGAGAGACAAGGGCTATTCTAACAAGGTCATTGCCACCCTCTTTCAGGCTCACACACGGTCCTCCCCTGCAGCCTATGCACGGATCTGGCGCAGCTTTGAGGCGTGTTTTGTGCTAAGAAGTCTATCACTGACTCTAGCTTCTGCCTCACAATTGTTGAACTTTTTACAGGACGGCTTACGGAAGGGCCTGGCTTACAATTCCCTTTGAGTTCAAGTAGCAGCGTTGGCTTGTTTTCGGGGGAAAGTCTCCGGCTTGTCCCTAGCTGCTCATCCGGATGTTGGCCGAATTTCTCAGAGGGGCGCTACATCTCCGTCCTCCCTTACGGTCACCTTGTCCGTCTTGGAAACTGGGGCTCGTATTGAAAGTGCTCCGGCGATCTCCTTTTGAGCCACTTAACCGTGCTTCTGAGAAGGATGTGACTCTCAAGATAGTCTTTTTAGTGGCAATGACGTCTGCACAAAGAGTGTCTGAACTGCAGGCTCTTTCCTGCCGGGATCCTTTTCTACAGTTCTCGGAGTCCGGTGTAACCGTCCGAACAGTATCTTCCTTCCTGCCTAAGGTGGTTTCGGCTTTTCACTTTAGCCCGCCCATTTTTCTTCCTTCCCTTCGTAAGGAGGACTTTCCGGAATCCTTTGGGCAGTGGCAGGGCCGTGCAAAGGGTCTGTGGCGCCCCCCTGCAGAAGATCAGTTGGCGCCCCCAGCGCACCCCCGCAGACAAACAGTTGGCGCACGCGCCCCCTCCCCCCCCCTGTGAAAATGATCGCTGCCCTCCCATCCACGCTCCTGTCTCGTCTGCCCTCCCGCTCCCATGTCCCAACTGCCCGCCCTCTTCTTCCCCCCAAGATTCTTTTTAAATTTACCTCCGTCCGGCAGCGAAGGCGCAGCGTCAGTCCTTGACGTCAGAAGAAGGCGGGACACTGAGTGAAGGGAAGACTAGTAGAGACGTCGGGAGCGCCGCCTCCTTCACTGACGCTGCGCCTTCGCTGCCGGACGGAGGTAAATTTAAAAGGGATCTTGTTGGGGGGGAGAAGAGGGCTGGCAGTTGGGACATGGGAGGGCGAGGTAAGCATGGTGCGGTGGGGCGCCCCCCAGAGGACAGCACCCTCCTGCCGTGCTTACCTCGCTTACCGTGTTGGCACAGCCCTGGGCAGTGGCGCCTTTTGGATGTCCGCAGGGCTCTGTTGCAGTATCTACAGGTGTCAAATGAGTTCAGGAATTCTGACCATCTATTTGTTCTGTTGGCAGGTTCACGTCGCGGGTTCCTGGTGTCTAAAGCCTCTGTGGCCCGTCGGCTTAAGGAAGTCATTTTTTCTGTTTTCAGGTTGGTCTCCGCCTGAAGCGTTTAGAGCACATTCCACGAGGGCGATGTCCTCTTCATGGGCTGAAACGGGTGTCCTTTGTCTACAAGAAATCTGTTGTGCGTCTACCTGGGCGTCTCAGCTCACCTTTGTGTGACATTACAGGCTGGATGTTACAGCGTGACAGGACGCATAGTTTGGGACGCAAGTTCTTGCTCGCGGAGTCGCATGTTCCCACCCTATTTAGAGATTAATGGATTCATCTGCTGTTGATGACAAGGAAGGGAAAATTAGGTCCTTACCTGATAATTTTCTTTCCTTTAGTCACAGCAGATGAATCCATGATCCCTCCCTGTCTGACTTTGTTTTTTTACAGATGTTTCATACAGATGATTTGTCTCATCAGGAGTGCGTGAAGACAAGCTCTCAGAGATGCTACATGCTGTTATATAGCAGGAGGTTGAGAAGGTCCCTCCTTTGCTTTGTTCTTGCTCCGGTTCAGGGAGCGTTTGTTCACTGTGAGGAAAGTTCATGTTATTTTGCCTTTCTTCTTCACTCTGCTTTGGAAATTTCATATACTGATGGTAGAAGGGGCTGGACGTCCAGGATCACTGTGTACTTTCAGTGTTCTCTATCTCCACCTGCTGGTAGGCGGATATAACCCATCAGTTAATGGATTCATCTGCTGTGACTAAAGGAAATAAAATTATCAGGTAAGGACCTAATTTTCCCTTATTTAATGTTTTGATGTCTTCATTAGGTTCAATATTAAGGTCTGCTGGTTTTAAGGTGTTTAGTTATGCGGATGTTATAACAGTTTTGCTACCGGTTTCCCAGACAGTTGAAAATACAGCAATCAGGATGGGGATTGCATTTCACTTCTGGTTGCCCAGACAGTTGAAAACACAGCAGTCAGGATTGGGGATTGCATTTCATTTCTTGAAATATGAATTAAAGCTCACTCTTTGAAGTTAAATAAGGACAAGATTAAATTTCTCTTTCTAGGTCAGACAAATGATAATATGGAATGACAATTTCCTTGTCACTTGCAGCAGATGAATCCAGGAACTAGTGGGTTAAGTCCGCCTACCAGCAGGTGGAGATAAACATAAACTAAAGGCAATGATGCCAGACAGCCAGCTCCTTCCTCAGTTAGTATGTCTCTATCTCAGCAGGTTGTGGACGGCTTTTTCTTCAGCTCCTGTGCCCAAGGCTTCTTGAGGGTGCTCCTGGGCTGGTGGCCAGTTTGAGCCGGGGGTGGTGGACTGGTGGTATCTCATTTGGCAGCATACGCAGTTGCTGGGTCCCTGCTGCACCTCAAATTCCCTCTGAACAGGCTTTGCTATTCCTTTCCTTCCCTGTTTGTTTCTGACTCCTCACTATAAAAAAAAAAAAGAGAGAGAGAGAGAACCATAGAATTTGTTTAAAAGAGAAACAGAGAAGCACAGGGAAGTGTGTTTTTGCTGAGAGCAGGTTTGTGTTATTGCTGTCCGAGTCCTGTTTTCTGTTGCTTGCTTATCTGAGCCTGGCTTGAAGTGGAGTTGGAGATTTTTTTTTTCTTCGGCTCAGCTGTCAGTTCCCGCGCTTTCCTGGTCCGGGGTAAGTCCTGCTGGGTTCCTGTTCAGGGGCGGGCGATGGCAGCGAAGGTGGTAAAACGAAGGCTAGCATACAGAGAGTGGGGTTAAATAGGCAGTATTCACAATGGAGAAGGGTAGTTAGTGGGGTTCCTCAGGGGTCTGTGCTAGGACCGCTGCTTTTTAATATATTTATAAATGATTTCGAGATGGGAGTAACCAGCGAGGTAATTAAATTTGCTGATGACACAAAGTTATTCAAAGTCGTTAACTCGCGAGAGGATTGTGAAAAGTTACAGAAGGACCTTACGAGACTGGGAAACTGAGCGGCTAAATGGCAGAAGACGTTTAATGTGAACAAGTGCAAGGCGACCCTCAGGGGGAGGAATACTGGCTTCGGCCTAACCCCTGGTAAGCCTTTCCTCAGCTGAGAGGTGCCCACTTCTACCACCGGCTGCCTTTCAGGTGCTGTGGAGGACTTGCAGCTCATCTGCATATCCTTACAGCCTTCTCCGGGGTCACACCCAGGTCCACCCCGATCCACTCAGGGCCTCCGCTCTAGGTGCCCAGCGCTCCCACCAGGTGCTGTGGAGGACTTGCAGCCCTTCTGCATTTCCTCACAGCTGTATCCGGGGTGACTCCAGTTCCACCCCGATCTTCCCAGGGCCTTCTCTCCAAGTGCACAGAGTTTCCAGGTGCTTTTTGGCTAGGATCAGGCGACCCTCAGGGGGAGGAATGCTGGCTTCGGCCTAACCCCTGGTAAGCCTTTCCTCAGCTGAGAGGTGCCCACCTCTACCACCGGCTGCCTTTCAGGTGCTGTGGAGGACTTGCAGCTCATCTGCATATCCTTACAGCCTTCTCCGGGGTGACACCCAGGTCCACCTCCGCTCTAGGTGCCCAGCGCCTAACGGCGCGCGGGGCATTTTTCTCTTTCTATCTAATCTTTTCCAGTTGCTAAAGTACCTTAATCGTTTATGGCCCCTATTCACATTCTCTTCCTAGCTCTGTCCCTTCCTAATCTTTTCCCTCACCCCCTTCCTCTCTCCGCTACAGGAACTCACTTCCCATCCATTGACTTCATCACCTCACCTTCTCTCCTACCCTCTTCCTCCCTCTTGGCTTTTAATCTCCGTCTCTTTCTTCCCTCCATTTTGCCTTCCCCATTCCACCTAAATACCTCTCGCCTTCGTGGCCACACCTCTCCTACTCTCCTCCGCTCTCTTTTACTCCTTCTCTTACTCTCAGCTGGTGACATCAATCCCAATCCTGGCCCTCCTCACCAACTATTATCCAAACTCTACAGATCTCACCGTGACCTCTCTAACCTCATCTCTATTCCTCTACTCCCCTCCTCTTCTCTGCCCTTCTCTTGCGCCCTATGGAATGCCCGCTCTATCTGTAACAAACTCCCCTATATCCAGGACCTCTTTATCTCGCGTCACCTCCATCTGCTCGCCATAACAGAAACCTGGCTCTGCCCCGATGACTCTGCTTCAGTCGCAGCCCTGTGCCATGGCGGTTATCTATTTTCACATACTCCTCGCCCTGCTGGCCGTGGGGGCGGTGTTGGACTACTTCTCTCTCCCTCCTCCAGATTTCAACCCCTTCTTCCACCTCAATCTCACTGTTTTTCCTCCTTTGAAGTCCACTCTATCCGCCTTTTCTCTCCTCTGCCTCTTCGAATAGCGGTCATTCATCGTCCCCCTGATAAGTCCCTTTCATCCTTTCTCAGTGACTTTGACGCCTGGCTTGCCTTCTTCCATGATCCTTCCTCCCCCTCTCTCATCCTTGGTGACTTTAATATTCCTGCTAATGATCCTTCCAACTCTTATATTTCCAAGTTACTCGCTTTAACGTCGTCCTTTAATCTCCAACTATGCTCCACCTCCCCCACTCATCAAAATGGTCACTGTCTTGATCTCATTTTCTCCTCCAACTGTTCACCTTCTAGTTTCCTTGCCTCTGATCATCCCTCCTCTGATCACCATCTTATAACTTTCACACTTAAATCTCCTCCCTCCCAGTCCCGTCCTATCCTATCTAATTTATCTAGGAATCTTCACGATATTGACCCTTCATCTCTATCCTCCCATGTTTCAAACCTCCTCTCTACTGTGGCATCATCCACGTCTGTCAACGAGGCTGTTTCTTCTTACAACAATACTCTATCCTCTGCCTTAGACACTCTTGCACCTTTGATGACCCGCCCTGTAAGGCGTACAAAACCCCAACCTTGGCTGACTTCTAATATCCGCTACCTACGTTCCTGTACCCGCTCCGCCGAACGCCTCTGGCGGAAATCTCGGGCCCTTGCTGATTTCTTACACTTTAAGTTCATGCTGACCTCCTTCCAATCTGCTCTTTTACGTGCCAAACAGGATTATTATATCCAACTGACCAACTCTCTTGGCTCTAATCCTCGGCTTCTCTTCACCACATTGAACTCTCTCCTCAAGGTGCCCCTCCCCCAACTCCCCCTTCATTATCTCCTCAGACCCTTGCTGAATTCTTTCACAACACGGTTCAAAAGATAAACCTTGCTTTCTCTACCTCACCACCTCTCCCTCCACTAGTCAGTTCCCCTCTCTCTCCTTCCCCTCATTCCCTTTCCTCCTTTCCTGAAGTTACTATTGAGGAAACTACACTTCTCCTTTCTTCCTCAAAATGTACCACCTGTTCCTCTGATCCCATTCCCACCCACCTTCTTAATGCCATCTCTCCTACTCTTATTCCTTTTATCTGTCACATTCTCAACCTCTCACTTTCCACTGCGACTGTCCCTGCTGCCTTTAAACATGCTGTGGTCACACCTCTCCTTAAGAAGCCTTCACTTGACCCTACTTGTCCCTCTAATTACCGACCCATCTCCCTCCTTCCTTTTCTCTCCAAATTACTTGAGCGTGCTGTTCACCGCTGCTGCCTTGATTTTCTCTCCTCACATGCTATTCTTGACCCACTACAATCTGGTTTTCGCCCTCTCCACTCAACCGAAACTGCACTTACTAAAGTCTCCAATGACCTATTCCTTAGCATCCCTCCGGACCGGACCAGGATTGGACTGTTGGGTTGTGCCCGCCTACCAGCAGGTGGAGACTGAGAAAAAACTCTGACTCTAGAGAGCCAATAGGAGCCCTGGCCATGTGACCTTAGCCTTAGTATTTTCTCAGTCTCTCAGCAGGTAGGAAGTGAGCCCATTAGTCTCTCTCTCTCTTTTTCTCTATAAGATATTACAGATATATTTATAATACTTCTTCTGTGCCTGGAATCGTAATTAGAGGCTTGACAGGGTTTCTTTTCTTTCTTTGACAGCCTCTGGGGTGTTAAACTCGGGTGTCTCGAGTCCACCCCCCTTCCTCCCCATCTCCCTGGCTTAGCAGGGAAGGGCCGTCCCTTTCTCTGGAAAGGTGTACCGTCTTTGGGAGAGGCAGCCACTTTTAATAGGCAGCTGTTTTTAAAGAATTAAATCAAGTAAAAGAAAATTTAAAAAATTAATTCAAATGAAAGGAATTTAAAGGAAGTAGTTTTTGCTTTCCCCAGTCTTATAACGAGCAGGTAGCTCTTCTGTCTTATTCTGTTTGAAGAGTCTTTATTTTCTTTTCTGGCGGAGCTATTAAAAAAAAAAAAAAAAAAAAAAGTGAAAAGTCAGCATCTGTGACTTTAATCGGTGTTTTTTTTTTGTTATCTTCATTATTTTTCCTCTGCTATCCGGCGTTGTTAGCGGCGGTAGTTGTAAAAAAAAAAAAAAAAGAGAGGCGCGAACTGTTAAGCGCGTGCTCGCTCTTGGACAGGTCTGTATAGCTTGGGAGCTGTATTGACGGTTCCTGTCGGGCCAGAGGCTAAACCATGTTTTGTGCAGCATCGGAGGTTATCTGTTTTTCAGCGGCACGGATTTCCTGCTTCTTCGTCGGTCTGGTCAGTGGTTTTCTCCCCCGAACTTTATTCTTCTCATTTTGGCGCGCTTGGCCGCCATTGTTTTGCCTGCAGCTGCAATTTCCCTTGATGCGGCAGCGTTTTTCTGCTTTTACTGTGTTTGGCTGTTTGTGCAATGGAAAGGAGATATTGTTTCTCCGGTAGTTGGGGCAATTGGTAGTATATTTTCCCCGCAATTAATTTTTACATGTATTTTTCAAGCTATTAAAAAAACAAAACAAAAACGAAATGTTACGATGCGAATGGCGCTCATTTTGTTTTCCCCTCTGTTTTTTCTCCGTCGGGGACTTTTTGGTTGCTAGCAATGTTGTGAATTAAAGTGCAGCTCAGTTGGCGATTTCTTTGTTCTTGGCAAGACTCCGATTCAAAGTGCAGCTCAGTCGGGAATTCTCTGTTTTAGACGATGGGGCGAATTAAATTATATCTCAGCTCCAAAATAACCAATTTCCTATTCCTTTCCCTTGTGTGTGATGTTTGGAGGAAAGGTCTTTGCTATTGTCTAGCGCAGTTTTTATGGAGGTCCAGTGTGTGTCACTCTGTGTCTTTCTCATTTCCTGGTGAATAGGACTACATTGTCTAATAGTCAATTGATTAGTACTTTACAAATCTGGCCATAATATCTTAGTTCCTTTCAAGCATTTCCCTTCATGGCTATGATGTTATACAGTGTTTTAAGAACTTAACAAACATTTTCTATGGCATAGGCTATCTGGTTCAGGTGCCATTGTTTGGTACTTTACAATGCTGGACATAAGATCTTAATTCCTTTTAGGAAATTTTCCTCCGTGGCTATGTTCTTATACAGTGTTTTAAGATCTTAACAAACGTTCTCTAGAGCGTAGGCTATATGGTTCAGATGCCATGTGCAATGAAATACATTGTCTGATACTCAATTGTTGCGTACTTTGTAATTCTGGACATAAGGTCTTACTTCCTTTCAGCAATTTTCTTTCATGGCTATGCATTCTCTTTGGCATAGCAGATGACAGCTGCATAGGCTACATGGTTCAGATGGTTCTCATATTCTAGGAGACTCAGTCCTGTCTACCGAGCACCCAGTTTTCTCAGATGCTTTAGAAGGCATGTTTTATTCACATCTTCTCTACTTTCCAACTGTCTTGGAGTTTCTCATGTGTTATCTTAGTTTTCTTCTAGGACTTACAAGATATATGTCCACTTAGGGAGTAAAGTTATCAGGTCAATTTGCATTTTCTCCCACTTAAGGATAGTGGGAGGTCCTCATGCCATCTACTTGTATTTTGTTTCCTCTATCTATTCAGGCTCGGCACATGGTAAACATTCTGGTTTTGTCCAGTATGACCATCCATAATATCTGCTATCCCTTTCTCTTCCTTACAGATTTTAGGGTCTTGTTTCAAGCTTTCTTGACGTCAGGTACAGTCTTGTCTCCTGTGGCACAAATTCACCACCTTTTCCGTAATAGGTATTTTCCAAGTCTATTCCTTTTCATTTTCATTTTATTCTTCCTCTCTCCAGAGTTTTTTTTTCTCTTGGAAGGAGATTCACTCATTTTCTGTGCATTTTTTGCCATAAGGGCATAAGTGTTGCCATAATGGGAAAGGCCAAGAGTCCCCATCCTGTTTTCAGATGGGGTCAATCCAGATTGCAAATACCACATTCATATCTCGTGAGTGTGCGTCTGTTCATCTCTGTACATCTCAGTGAGGAAGGAGGCATGACATGATATGAGGTTTGGGGAGATCCGGTAAAATTAAAGGCCAGTGTGTCTCAGTCCACGCTCAACATATGGTGATCCTTTCATTTTCATTCTATATGTCCTCATTCCAGACCTTCCTTTCAATTGGAAGGGGATTCTTTCACTTCCTGTGCATTTTTGCTATTAGTATATGAGTATGGTCATACGGGGAAAGTCTAAGAGTCCATTAAGCCCAGCATCCTGTTCTCAGTTGTGGTCAATCCAGGTTGCAAGTACCACATTCATTTCTTATGGATGTGGGTCGGTACATCTTAGTACATCTCAGTATAGGAGGAGTAATGTCCGTGATACGAGGATGATAAGGTCCTCATTACCAGTTTTCTTGCCCTGCTCTTCGGTCTCGCGTCGGCTCCGCGCACTTTTTTCTTAAGTTATGGTCGTAGTAGCAGCGGCGCTCATGAAACTACGTCTCGTCGTTTCATCCTTTCCATAGATGTCTGGTTCATTACAGACAGTCTTATTGGCAAAGTTGTCAGGTCAAGCAACGGGTGGTGCATTTCGGGCACACCCTAGGTTATGGGGTGCATGTAGCCAGGTCTCTCTTTTGAGCTCTCGTGTGATCTCATTAGATTTCATAGCATGTTTCTATTTTTTCTCTCTTTGTTTAGTCAAGTTGGCGCAGACTGTTTTTGTCTTCTCTACAAGCGTCCCACTTTCTGTTTTCTCTAGATGTTCTTGGGCCTTCGGCCATTACCTTGCTCTATTTTGCAGAGTAAAATTTTACTTTCTAGCTCCCAAGAAGCAATTTTTTCTTCATTCGCTTTGGAGTCTCGGTAGTCTTTTTTGGGCAGCTTTTCACTCTGTCAATTTCGTGACCATTGAAGGAAAAAAAAAAAAAAAAAAAAAAAGAGTTCTCAGTGGATAGTACCTTAAGGGGAGGTCCCAGTTCTACAACTATTTCTTTTTGCTCTGACCTTCCATGTGCCTCGCTTACTCTCTTGCTAAAAAGACTTGTCAGCGGCAGAGATAGATGCCCTCTCGTATCCAGATATTTATCTCTGATGGAATCCCTCCACTCAGTTGGCCTCTGTATTCTCACTAGTGGTCTGGTGGTTGAGATTGAGCATTCTTCCTGCAGGTATGCCGGGAGCATATACACAGTGACCAGTTTTTTGATGGCTGCATCTGTGAAAATATATATGTATATTTATAGTTCTACTACATAAGTACATATGTAATTCCACACTGGGAAAAGCTCAAAGGTTCTATTGAGCCCACCTTTCTGTCCACGGCCAATCCAGACCATGAGCACCTGGCTAGATTCCTAAACGTACAAACATTCTATACATGTTGTTCCTGGAACTGTGTAGTGTTTTATGGACTTCTATATGTTTCTAACAGATGAAAGGTACTAACAAGTGTCTACTGTTGATTTATTCCCGTTTTCACTAATTGGGGTCTATGACAAGAGTCTCAGGTGATTGGTTTGCAGAGGCAACAGCTACAGATGATTCTTTCTCTCTCAGTTGAATTGCGCTCTGAGATATGGTGTTTTTTTTTTTTCATGTTGGGTAACTGCAGCGGCTGTCAGTTTATTTGGACCTTCAGTCTAATTTGCAGCAAGGATTTAGGTACCTTCTTCTTCTGCATAGTATTTAACTGCATTCTTGTTTTTACCTATTTAGCTTCTAGTGATCAGGTACTTTCTCACTGACAGGCTTTACATACTTCCAATCTGTTGCTAGGTCAGCAATAGTCTACGATATCTGGAGTATTGTACTTCAGGATCTCGGTTTCCACTTTCTCAGCTGAGGTAGATTCATTGCAGTTTTTTGTTTCCAGGCGGCTCTGCTTCTACCTTTGCCATCTTTCTTTCAGTCGTTTTTTTTTTTTTCCTCGAGTCTCTCTGTCCTTTGCGCTGGACATTATATAGCGGCCACTTGGTAGGGGACAATGTTCAGCATCGCTTGGACTTTTCAGCTTTTTTGCTTTGTAGTCATTCTATTTAGTTTATTGGCGGTTCTTGGATCATCAAGCTTTGGCTTCGTATTCATCCTAGTTTGGGTGTCTTCAGGGACTCTACCACATTCTCAATGTCTGTCCCTCCCGTAAGATTACTGCTTTGGTACTTCCTAACAGTCCAATCCTGGTCCGGTCCGGAGGGATGCTAAGGAAGGAGAAATTAGATCTTACCTGCTAATTTGCTTTCCTTTAGTCCCTCCGGACCGGACCAGGCCCCTCCCATGTTCTATCAACTCTTTAGATTCTTTTATTAAGTTTGGAAGTGTATTCGTTCCTTTACCACACGTGGAATGTTTAAAAAAAAAAAAAAAAAGACTTTGCGTGGTCCATACCACTTCTCTGGTGGTTGCTGGTGAGCTCGGTTGCTGGAATATATATAAAACCTTAATGGGTCATACCACTTCTCTGGTGAGAGTTGCTGGTGAGTTCAGTTGCTGGAATATATATAAAGCCTTAAATATGTCATACCACTTCTCTGGTGAGAGTTGCTGGTGAGTTCAGTTGCTGGAATATATATAAAGCCTTAAATATGTCATACCACTTCTCTGGTGAGAGTTGCTGGTGAGTTCAGTTGCTGGAATATATATAAAGCCTTAAATATGTCATATCACTTCTCTGCCGAGAGTTGCTGGTGAGCTCAGTTGCTGGAATATATATATATAAAACCTTAATGGGTCATACCACTTCTTTGGTGAGAGTTGCTGGTGAGCTCAGTTGATGGAATATATATGAAACCTTAAGTGAGTCATACCACTACTCTGGTGAGAGTTGCTGGTGAGCTCAGTTGATGGAATATATATGAAACCTTAAGTGAGTCATACCACTTCTCTGGTGAGAGTTGCTGGTGAGCTCTAATATGAATGGGCCATGCCACTTCTCTGGTGAGAGTTGCTGGCGAGCTCTAATACAAATGGGCCATACCACTTCTTTGGTGAGAGTTGCTGGTGAGCTCTAGTACTCGGTTTTGCCGAGGAATTTGTGGCTGCTAGGATTCCATACGGCACAGAAGTTCTTTCTTTCTTTCCTGCTTTGTTATTCAAATACTGAGGCTAAGGTCACATGGCCAGGGCTCCTATTGGCTCTCTAGAGTCAGAGTTTTTTCTCAGTCTCCACCTGCTGGTAGGCGGGCACAACCCAACAGTCCAATCCTGGTCCGGTCCGGAGGGACTAAAGGAAAGCAAATTAGCAGGTAAGATCTAATTTCTCCTTACTGGCTAAATCCAGAGGTCAATATTCCATCCTCATTCTTCTTGCTCTTTCCGCTGCTTTTGACACTGTCGATCACAGCATACTTCTCGATACCCTGTCCTCACTTGGATTCCAGGGCTCTATCCTTTCCTGGTTCTCTTCCTACCTCTCCCTCCGCACCTTTAGTGTTCACTCTGGTGGATCCTCTTCTACTTCTATCCCTCTGCCTGTCGGCGTACCTCAGGGTTCTGTTCTTGGTCCCCTCCTCTTTTCTATCTACACTTCTTCCCTTGGTTCATTAATCTCATCCCATGGCTTTTCCTACCATCTCTATGCTGATGACTCCCAAATCTACCTTTCTACCCCTGATATCTCACCTTGCATCCAAACCAAAGTTTCAGCGTGCTTGTCTGACATTGCTGCCTGGATGTCTCAACGCCACCTGAAATTAAATATGACCAAAACCGAGCTTCTCATTTTCCCCCCCAAACCCACCTCCCCGCTCCCCCTGTTTTCTATTTCTGTTGATGGCTCTCTCATTCTCCCTGTCTCCTCAGCTCGAAACCTTGGGGTCATCTTTGACTCTTCTCTCTCCTTCTCTGCTCATATCCAGCAGACCGCCAAGACCTGTCGTTTCTTTCTTTACAACATCCGTAAAATCCGCCCCTTTCTTTCCGAGCACTCTACCAAAACCCTCATCCACACCCTTGTCACCTCTCGTTTAGACTACTGCAATCTGCTTCTTGCTGGCCTCCCACTTAGTCACCTCTCCCCTCTCCAGTCGGTTCAAAACTCTGCTGCCCGTCTCATCTTCCGCCAGGGTCGCTTTACTCATACTACCCCTCTCCTCAAGACCCTTCACTGGCTCCCTATCCGTTTTTGCATCCTGTTCAAACTTCTTCTACTAACCTATAAATGTATTCACTCTGCTGCTCCCCAGTATCTCTCCACACTCGTCCTTCCCTACACCCCTTCCCGTGCACTCCGCTCCATGGATAAATCCTTCTTACCTGTTCCCTTCTCCACTACTGCCAACTCCAGACTTCGCGCCTTCTGTCTCGCTGCACCCTACGCCTGGAATAAACTTCCTGAGCCCCTACGTCTTGCCCCATCCTTGGCCACCTTTAAATCTAGACTGAAAGCCCACCTCTTTAACATTGCTTTTGACTCGTAACCACTTGTAACCACTCGCCTCCACCTACCCTCCTCTCTTCCTTCCCGTTCACATTAATTGATTTGATTTGCCTACTTTATTTATTTTTTGTCTATTAGATTGTAAGCTCTTTGAGCAGGGACTGTCTTTCTTCTATGTTTGTGCAGCGCTGCGTATGCCTTGTAGCGCTATAGAAATGCTAAATAGTAGTAGTAGTAGTGATGAATGGGGGGGAAAAAGGAACCCGAATTATAGCTACATCATGCAAGGTTCCACGTTAGGAGTTACGGACCAAGAAAGGGATCTGGGTATCATCGTTGATAATGCACTGAAACCTTCTGTTCAGTGTGCTGCTGCAGCTAGGAGAGCAAATAGAATGTTAGATATTATTAGGAAAGGTATGGAGAACAGATGTGAGGATGTTATAATTCCGTTGTATCGCTCCATGGTGCGACCGCACCTTGAGTATTGTGTTCAATTCTGGTCGCCGCATCTCAAGAAAGATATAGTAGAACTGGAAAAGGTGCAGCGAAGGGCGACAAAATTGATAGCGGGGATGGGACGACTTCCCTATGAAGAAAGACTAAGGAGGCTAGGGCTTTTCAGCTTGGAGAAGAGACGGCTGAGGGGAGACATGATGGAGGGATATAAAATTAGTGGAGTGGAACAGGTGGATGTGAAGCGTCTGTTCATGCTTTCCAAAAATACTAGGACTAGGGGGCATGCGATGAAACTACAGTGTAGTAAATTTAAAACAAATCGGAGAAAATTTTTCTTCACCCAACACATAATTGAATTCTGGAGTTCGTTGCCAGAGAACGTAGTGAAGGCGGTTAGCTTGGCAGAGTTTAAAAAGGGGTTGGACGGTTTCCTAAAGGACAAGTCCATAGACTGCTACTAAATGGGAAAAATCCACAATTTCGGGAGTAACTTCTATAAAATGTTTGTACGTTTGGGTAGCTTGCCAGGTGCCCTTGACCTGGATTGGTTGCTGTCGGAGACAGGATGCTGGGCTCGATGGACCTTTGGTCTTTTCCCAGTATGGCATTACTTATGTACTTATGCTGTTCCCGATGCGGGAAACGGCGTTCGGTGGCAGGCCTTTGCAGCGCGGGGTGCCCTGATTTGGTGGGACTCGACAGAGCGGTGGGCCCCCACCCCCCACCCCTACCCCGAGAGCTTGCTTTCCCACCCGGAGCCTGGCGGATCTCACACTATTTTGCGATTGGTCGCGGAGCCGGATCCGGTAGCGGTTTTGGGCAAAGCCGCTTCTCCACTGGTAGGAGAGTCGGGGGGGGGGGGGGCTGTCAGGCACTGTGGGCAGTGGTGCAGGTGCCATGGCTGCAACCTCCTCCGTTGCGGGGGAGTGGTTTTCGCCAGAGTTTATTTTGCTACTCAGACATTTTTGTTGAAAAAGACCTTGCCGCCGCCCCCCCCCTCCCCATGCGGCTGCGACAGCTTCGGCCTTTGATCCTCTCAGGGGGTCTGGGGGTAACCAAGAGATTTTGGGTTTTTCCCCAGAAGATTTCTCCTCCTTTAAAAAGCCTAGGCTTTCTTTGGGGTCTGAGGAGGGGTCCTGCATACGGTCGCCTGCAGCTTCTTCCATGGTGGCTCACTCGGAGCAGATGGGGGTAGAGGACGTGGAGGACGGTGTCCTCACTGGCCAACCGGAGGACTCTTCCGCCGTGAGCATTTTCCATAAGGATTTCTGGATCAAGTTGGTTATTTCGAAGTTCTTATTTGGTTCTCGGTTTTTCATAGTGAAGATCGTTTCTGGTTGTTATTGGTTTCATATGGCAAATGCTTACGAATGACATACTAACTGAGGAAAGAGCTGGCTGTCTGGCATCACTGCCTTTAGTTTATCTCTATCTCCACCTGCTGGAAGGCGGACTTAACCCACTAGTTCCTGGATTCATCTGCTGCGTTAAAGGAAAGAAAATTATCAGATAAGACATCATTTTACCATGTTGAAGCTGAGCGGCCAAGATTATAGGAGTCATACTATCTGGCTCTTACATTAGATTCACAGATAAATTCACTTATTAGGAAGTCCTTGTTCCTTCTGAAGAAACGTAGAAGAATGTGTAATTTTGCTTGACACCCATGTATTTAGACTGGCTGTGTAAAGTTTACTCTTGTCAACTTTAGACTGCAGCAATAGCAATAGAGATCTCTGAGATGGTTTACAACATCATTTTCCCAATCCAAGTAAGCTGAAATATAAAACTATTTTTTCCGCTAGTCTTTTATATCAAGCGCCTGCTATTTGGAATTCAATCTCGCAGAATGTGAGACAAATTCATAATTACCTTGAATTTAGGAAATTACTAAAAATGTTTTTATTCAAGAAATTATCTTAAAGCTGTGTTTATGCTATTTTTGGGCTGGTCATTATAGCCATGTATTGTTTTATATTTTTGTTTGATCGCAGGGTCTGCCTATTTAATGTTTTTTGTAATCCACATTGAACACTTAAGGGCTATTGCAGAATAAAAGCAATAATGTAATGTAACAGATGTTACCAGTGGAGTACCGCAAGATTTGGTTCTTGGACTGGTTCTTTTTAACATTTTTCTAAGCAATATTGTTGAAGGGTTGTCTGGTAAGGTTTGCCTATCTGCAGAGGATACCAAAATCTGCATTAGGGTAGACACCTGATGGTGTGGATAACATGAGGAAGGACTTAGCAAAGCTATAAGAATGATCTGGAATTTGGCAGCTAAGATTTAATGCTAAAAAAATTCAGGGTCATGCGTTTGGTCTGCAAAAACCCAAGGGAATGGTTAGGGGGTGAAGAGCTTTTGTGCACAAAAGAGGAGCAGGACTTTGGTGTGATTGTATGTGATGATCTTAAGGAGGCCAAACTGGTATAAAAGTTGATGGCGAAAGCAAGAAGGATGCTTGGGTGCTTAGAGAGAGGAATGACCAGTAGGAAAAAGAGGTGTTGATGCCCCTGTATAAGACTCTGGTGAGACTTTATTTAGAATATTGTGTGCAATTCTGGAGACTGCACCATCAAAGATATAACAGGATGGAGTAGTGGTCTTTATCATAAAGTATTTGGGGACAGACTTAAAGATCTCAATGTGTATACTTTGGAAGAAAGGAGGGAAAGGGAAGATATGATTTAAATACCTATGCAGTATAAATGCACAGGAAGCAAGTCTTTCAGTTGGGAGAAGCTCTGGAATGAGGGGACATAGAATGAAGGTGGAAGGAGATAGACTCCAAAATAACCTGAGGAAATACATCTTCACAGAAATGGTAGTGAATTTGTGGAACAGCCTCACAGTGGAAGTGGTGGAGACAAAAACAGTATCTGAACTTCGGACAAGTATATAGGATCTCTAAGGGAGCGATAGGGAGAGTAGATGGCATGGACAGGCAGATTGGATAGGCCATATGGTCTTTATCTGCCTACATTTTTCTCTGTTTCTATGTAATGTTATCAAATCATCAGACACACTGATAATCAAAATGGTATAAAAGGGCACTTGCTGTGGTAAGAGATTTCTTACTAGTACTTCATCTCATCTGATCATCAGAATCATTGGAACACATCATAACAATGACACTCCAGTGTGTCAGATCTCTTGCAACAGCTGAAGGACAAGAGCAAGTACCACGTGTGTTAAGGCAACCACCTGCTGTTCCGTCATCCTCAAGAGAAAAGAGAATTGCATCACCTACCCAGGATATATAAGTTGAGATCTGCCATCACTGTTTATAACCAGGGTATCCAAGTTGCATAGGGAGAGTGTGTTTTTTATTCTGATACCTGATTAGTGTTCATTCTAGCATTTAAAGAACTTTTATTCTAAGCTTTTGTTCTGTTTCATTGTTTCACATTTTGCCTTTGTAAATAAAAATCTCTTTTTTTATTACAGTGTAAGTTCTTGCTCCCTATCAGTAAATATATGAGGGAGTCTGGAATAAAAACCACATCTTATATTTAGCTGACCCGAGATCAGAGTGCTACATAGTTATTACTTACACGTCTTTGTCCTACCACTGACACCTAGTGGTGATTACTGGTATTTCCCTCATATTCCTGCTGGGGAAGTTGGCCTATTCTTCAAGTGTTTCAAGGATTCAAACTAAGGCCAAAGAGGGGAAAAAAAAGTGCTGTGAGAGGACTTCTGAACAGAACTTCACTGGTAAGTTATTTGCTGGGAAATTGCTTTTAAACTTAGGGAAAAGTAGACTTAGATTTAAATAGGTAATCTCAATGTCTTTATTTTTAACTTGCTCTGCATATTGGGCAAAGGCAATTTAAGGAATAGGGTTTCTTTTGTTTAGCATTTAAAGTCTCTAGTATAGCTTCATAGGCTAGCAGTTAATAAACTATTCTAGAGTTTATCATAGCATTAGTGTAGAGCAGAGCTTGTAGTCGCAAGAAACCTCAGTTTAGAGTTTAATACCTTCCCACCTACTTCTGGTTGTTCTATGGATCAAGGGCCTATAAATCAGAGAAGGCTAGAAAGTTAATTAGGGCATCTCTATTGGCCAATAATTAGCTTTTACAAATAAGTCTATATATGGAAACCTACAAATAACAAATTGTTATACCATGTCTTCTATTCTGCCACTACCTTCACAGTTCAAGATGGATTCCACTAAACGAGACAAGACTAAAATATCCAGGAATTACAACAGAAAACTATAACAAGCAACATAATCAGACTATTATGCCCAAACAAAATTACCAGACAAGGTCTACAAAATCCTTTGTGGTGTAGAAGGGTAAAAGTAAATCATTTTTCACTCTTTCAAAAAGTATAAAGACCAGGGGACACTCAATGAAATTACATGGAAATACTTTAAAACAAATAGGAGGAAATATTGTTTCACTCAAAGAATAATTAAGCTAGGGAACTCGTTGCCGGAGGATGTGTTAATGGCGGTTAGTGTCTCTGGTTAATGAAAGTTCCTGGAGGAAAAGTCCATAGTCTGCTTTTGAGCTAGATATGTGGGACGCCACTGCTTGCCCTGGGATTGATAGCATAGAGTGTTGCTACTATTTGGGTTTCTGCCAGGTATTGTGACCTGAATTGGCCACTGTTAGAAGCAGGATACTGGGCTAGATGGACCATTGGTCTGACTTAGTGTGGCTATTTTTATGTTCTAATAAAAAATATATATAATTAATTTGAATCAAAATCTGCTAAACCAAACTTATGGAACAAGAATGTTTTCAAATTTTCCATAACACAGTTAATGCCTACAAGATCTTATTGAAAAAGTTAGTGTATTCCAGATTTCTACCGTCTAGTATTGTATAGATAAAAATGTTTCACTGATTTTAATTTAGTTATTGCTGGGAAATAAACTGGTTTCAAGTAATATGTCTTGTATTAGAACCATGTTGCAGCGTTATTAAATTTGTCATATAGGAGGGAACTTCCCCTGCGACCATTTTAAAAACCATGTTACGTAGTTTAAATTGAACCCTTGTTGTAACAGGAAACCAATGCAGCTTAAATAATAATTTTTTTAAAAAAACCCTACATATTAGCATAGTGTACAATATAACTAACGATTGTAGGGGACTTCAGTCTACAATGCCTACTATATTAGCAACTTAAGAAATTATCAATAATAAGATTCAAGCAGCAGTCCAGCAGGGAGATGGGGGCTATCCAGTCTTTTGAACTGAATTTCACATATTTGTTTATCTCCCAGTTCGTGAGAGGTCATATGTGTGTACTCAGTGCAAAGAGCTGCTAGCACTTGGAGAATGGGTCCGATCCCTGGAGGCTAGAGTAGCAGACTTGGAGGAACTGAGGAGGCAGCAGCCTATAGGAATATAGTAGAGAAGTCCCACCTCCAGTTTAGCAACCTGTGCACTGCCATGGGAAAGAAAGGTCACCTGAAGGGAGAGCATCACCTTAAAAAGACAGGAAGTGATCCTGTAGCCAGGATCTGCCTTCCAGGGGATACAGTATCGTCTTGCACTGGAAGAGTGTTTCCAGGGGCTTCTGCCCAGGAGAGAAGGGTTAGGATGGTCATATTAGTTGGAGATCAGTTATTAGGCATGTAGGTGACTGGTGGATATGAGGATTACTTGGTTACTTGCCTGCCTGGTGCAAATGTGGCAGACCTTAGTGTCAGATAAGATTTTAGACAGTGCTGGGGAGGAGCCAGGTGTCTTGGTACTTGTGGGTACCAGCGACATAGGAAAATGTGGGAGGGAGGTTCTGGAAGACAAATTTAGGCTCTTGGGTAGAAAGCTCAAATCCAGAATCTCCAGGGTAGCATTTTCAGAAGTGCTTAATAATCTGGAAAAGGGAACAACGACTGAGGTTGGAAGCTGGAAGACTGGTCATCCAAATGACAGATGAGATTTAATATGGACAAATGTAAAGTGATGTGCATTAGGAAGAACAATCCAAATCAAAGTTACTTGATGCTAGGTTCTATCTTAGGACTCGGCACCCAAGAAAAAGATCAAAGTGTCATCATGGACAATACGCTGAAATCTTCTGCCCAGTGTGTGGCAGTGGCCAAAATAGCAATTAATGCTAGGAATTATTAGGAAAGGAATAGAAAATAAGATATTATAATACTTCTGTATCCACACCTTGAGTACTGGGTGCAGTTCTGGTTGCTGCATCTTTAAGAAAAGATATAGCAGAATCAGAAAAGGTTCAAAGAAGGGCAACCAGAATGATTAAGGGAATGGAACTCCTGTCATATAAGGAAAGGCTTAAGAGGTTAGGGCTCTTCAGCTTGGAAAAGAGTTGACTGAGTTGGGGGAATACAGTAGAGGTCTACAAAATACTGAGTGTTGTAGAACAGGCAAACGTAAATCTGTTTTTTACTCTTTCAAAAATTACAAAGACTAGAACTCTCAAGGAAGTTACATGGTTAGCATATCTGGGTTTAAAAAAAAGGTTTGGACAAGCTCCTGGAGGTCGTCTATAGTCTATTGAGGTAGACATGGGAAAGCCACGGCTCGTCCCTGGGATCAGTAGCATGAATCTTGCTACCATTTGGAATTCTGTCAGGTATTTGTGACCTGAATTGACCATTGTTGGATGCAGGATACTGAGCTAGATGGACCATTGGCTATTCTTATGTAAAATTAAACCGAGGCTGGACCATTGGCTGCTGTTACGTAAAATTAAACTGAGGCTGAATTACTATTAGAGGCCTTGTTGCTAGCCTTGAAGCATGAATAGAAAGTTTCTAAACATAAATCTGAAAGAAGAGAGAGGGTGCAATTATGTAAAATGTAGCACACTGGTTTTGTTTTCAATCTAAAGTACATATGGTATTGAGATATTCTAAGTATATAAGCCATCTGTAATGGCACAAACAAATCTGAAAGGAATGTTGGAGCTTCATAATAGAAGACATGGCGTGTCAGAATTAAAGTTCCTCATATAGTGCCATCGCCTTGTTCGATTATTTATTTTGTGTTATAAAGCAGTTTTACATGTGTGTTGCATCATCTGTAAGCAATTTATAGTAACATAGTAGATGACTGCAGAAAAAGACCTGCACGGTCCATCCAGTCTGCCCAACATGATAACTCATATTTGCTGCTTTTTGTGTATACCCTACTTTGATTTGTACCTGTGCTCTTCAGGGCACAGACCGTATAAGTCTGCCCAGCACTATCCCCGCCTCCCAACCACCAGCCCCTCCTCCCAACCACCGGCTCTGGCACAGACCGTATAAGTCTGCCCAGCACTATCCTCACCTCCCAACCACCAGCCCTGCCTCCCAACCACCGGCTCTGGCACAGACTGTACAAGTCTGTCCAGCACTATCCCTGCCTCCCAACCACCAGTCCCACTGCCCACCACCGGCTCTGGCACAGACCGTATAAGTCTGCCCAGCTCTATCCCCGCCTCCCAACCACCAGAAGAGCACTAATATAATCCAGTTTGCTGATTGCTATAGCAAGTACTCAAGTGTACAGATTGAAGAAATGGCAGATTGATTTAAGCATTCTGTGAGTGAACATACAGCTCTTCTCTGTGTTAGAGACATGAAAACCAAAGGTTAATTGGTTATCAATAATAACCATCTGTTGTTGATAGATCCACAAGGCCACAGGGAGTGTGTGTGGGGGGAATCTAGAGAAAATCTTCTTCAGTTTTACTTAAATTTATTTTCAATCCATGTGTGCATAAGGCTGTTTTGCTATAATGGATAAGCAGTCATTAATTGGTGTGCAGAAGCAATTTTGGTTCTAGCTTTCCAGGACTTAGGCTGTGGTCAAGATTCTGTGAGGTTTGGCCAGGAGCCATGGCATAGCTTTTAGGAGTCAGTCTGAAGTCCTCTTCTCTAGTTGAGCAGTAGAGTTACTCAGGTATTAGTATCTGAGCCTACAGGCTGGTCCTGAGGAGGGCTGGGGTAGTGGGGCAGCTGGGTCCTGTGAGGATGGGTCCCAGTATGGTGAATAGGTAGAATTGTTCTCCCTCCCTATCTGTCTGTACTGCTCCTTCATACCCTCCTCCCCCTTTAGAAGAAAAGGATCTTTCTGCCACTCCCCTTCTCCCCCTTTAGAAGAAAGGGATCTATCTGCTTTAGTGCTTGGGCAGTAGAGGGGTGTCCGCTGAGTAAATATACCAACCGGAGAGGGGAACCTCTTTACACGTGATGCCTGATAAGGATCATTGGTGTGCAGTCTGCAATACTTGTAGTCAGCACTACAGCAGGATTTTATAGACCAACTGGTGATCAGGCCAAAGCAGCAGAGCTAGAAGCCACCCATCCATTGAGCTACAGGAGCTGGCAGGCACATCAGAACCTATTAAGTTGTCAGGCAGGGGTTTCCTGCCAATGGAAACAGCAGCCATATTATTCCTACCGGTACTTCTTCAGTGGGCCATTCTCTAGGGAAGTCACCTACAGTTTTTTCTTCATGGCTGGAAATTGTGGCAATTGTGCTAGCAGGACAGCCAGCTGTGGTGGGATTTCTGGAGTCCTGTGGGGATCCATAGTTAATGCAGCACATCATAGGATGCTTTCAAAAGATTCTCAGGTTGGGGGTGACACTTTATGGAGCAAATGTCAGTGTGGCCAACGGGGAAAAATGGTCAAGAGATGACATAGAAGCCTACAAACCCCCGGTTCTGCAATTAGGCCATAACCAAGCCCATGACTGGATGGAGGAGGTAGCGGAGGACAAAATCAGAAATATTACTAATGCACTGTTTTTTTCATGACAGCATGCCTGAAACTGAACACTGCTCAGTAGTAAGACTTGATAGTAAGTACAACATAAGAGCTCTAAAATAGTCATCATAGTAAAGTGGTTTCTCATGTTGAATTTTTGGTTTTGTGACTTGCTTTGGTTTTGTGACTTGCTTTCAGTGAATATGGGGATTCCCGTTGGATGACATTGTTTTATTACATCAGCAACAGGAAGTTGTAAACATTGCTAATTCACATGCGCTGGCATTTAACATACATATCGGCACCAGTTTTTCAGACTGGAAGCATGGTGAAATGAGCCCCATCAGGTCCAATAAGTGCATGGAATTGGAGTTTACCAGCTGGGTGCCAGCCTGTCCAGTTGGAGAATGCATTGTCAGGGCTGGTGGCATAAGGGTGTTAGTCTCATCAAAAAGTCAACTTGTATGATCAGCTGCTTGAAGGCAAGGGCAATGCATTGCCTCAGGTACAAACTTAGATTGTGAGCCCTCATGGGACAGAGGAATATCCAGAGTACCTGAATGTAACTCACCTTGAGCTACTACTGAAAAAGGTGTGAGCAAAAATCTAAATAAATAAAATAAATTTAGCCCTTCTAACACTTCTACCACTGGTAGCAGGAAGGATGATTTGAGTCATGTTGTACGATGCCATGGTGGTGGTTTTATACCAACAGGCAGGGCGTGACAAAGAGCACTTACATCTCTACCAACCAACACAGAATAACCATTTCATTGCCATCATCTATCTTGAGTGGATATCGTGCATGCAGATTCATGAGTTGCCATGTGCTGGATCCTAATAAGTGGGAGCTGGGACACATTTATTCAAGTTTTACTTAAGTGATTTAATTTTATTTTGTTCAAGTATCTGTTAACACTACACAAGTTATCTCCAAAAGATATCTTAACTAAGGACTAGGATTTACTTGGTTAAATGTTAATATAACCCACATTGATCTACTTGGATGGGATTGGTGTATTATAAGCAATTGAAGTGAGATGATGGTGGATTGCTGGGACCTTCCAGACTTTGACTTGATGGCATTTCATCATAACACCAAGATTGCCACAAAAGAGAAAACTGCATGTAAGAGTTGTATGCACTGCTGCAATCGTGGCCTCAAGAGTGCCACCTGTACATGTTTCCACCATGACCTTGGTCGGCTGGGTACTACGCAGGATTTCCAGGCATCTGGGCCTAGTTTTGTCAGTGGCTCTGGATTGACCTCAATCTAGTGGGCCTGTTAGTGGAGGAGCTACCACGCTTCTTGTGTCTCATGGGACTGTTGAAGCAAAGTTGGTCCATATGAAGAATCTGAAATAGTTTTGGCTTATGGCCTGGCTTTTGAGAAGCAGCAACTAGCTTAAAAGGGTTACTCTGTGATGGTGATATCAGTACTTCGCAGAGCCCAGAATGTCAGCCTAGCTTATGTGTGGGTCTGGTGTGTCGCTTAGGATTCAGTGGTACAGTGTGCAGAGGTATCCTGTGTTGGGTTATTGCAGGAGATTCTAGATCAGGGTCTGTCGCTCAGTTACCCTAAGGTGCAGGTTGCAGTGTGATCCTGTTTCCAAAGTGGAGTGAATAGGATGTCCTTGCATCTAGACTTTGCAAGGTTTCTTAAGGCAGTTAAACAGATTCACTATCTTCTCCAATAATTCCCTAGTGGGACCTGCCTATGGTTCTGGAAGTCTTGTCCCATCCTCTGTTTAAGCCCATTAAGCAAACTCTTAAGGATTTATCCCTGAAGACAGTATGTCTGGTGGCTATTTACTCAGCCACACACATTTCTGAGTTAGACATTGGCCTGCAGGGATTCTCTCCTTACATTTATGGAACATGGAAGGCCTACAATTCTGTCCTTTTTGACTAAGGTAACATTTCAACCATCCGATTTGTTGCTTGCTTTTACCAAAAAGAACATGCAGGCTGGAGAGGTGCTGCACACAGGATGCTAGTCAAAAAATTTTGTTTTGTTTATTTTTTTTTTGTTACATTACCTAAAGATGATGAACTCATTTAGGAAATCAGATTAACGTTTCAAATTGCACCAATGGCTGTGGAAGGGAGAAGGAGACCTGTAAGTCATCATAGTCCCAGTGAATAAAGGAGATTACTGGAATAGCGTATGAACTGAAGAAGAAAAATGTGCCTCTTGGCTTGTAAGCACATTCCACTAGAGCTCAGACTACCTCTTGAGCTAAGGCCAGAGCCATATCTTCAGAAAAGATTTGTAAGGAAGCAACTTGGTCTTCATGGCATTCCTTTCAAGCATTATAGATTGAATGTTCATAATGAGCAGTCCTGGAAGGGGGCGATGTTGTCTTTCCGGCTGGATCACTAAAGCTTGGGTACATCCAACTTGCCTGGACTGGTCTAGCAGGATTAGGAAGTCAAAATTTGGTTTTACCTGCTAACTTCCTTTTCCTGAATCCTGCTAGAGCACTCCAGGTTTCACCCATGAAGACTATGGTCTGTGGTGATGTCATCCTCTTACTATTAAGCACCTAATGACATTTTAAGGGCATAGTCTGTGAAGCGATTCTTTGTATATATTTTGTATAGGGGATTTCTAACTTTTGTGTTTGTAATTATTTTTCAGTGGTTTATGGGTTAATGCCATTTTGTAAAAAGTAAACTAACAGATATACACCAATCCTTGATGTTGCCAAAAATCTGTTATCTGCTGCCTCCTGGTTTGGGGAGCACAATGCAGTTGTCTAGCCTGGTCTAGTAGGATCAAGGAAAGATTAGTAGGTAAGACCACATTTCATCATTAAGGTGAGAAAAATGTTAAAAATTAAAGTATAGGACTAATGTTAGAACTTTGCAGAACACCACAGGTAAAGGAATTTAAGAACATAAGAATAGCCATACTGGGTCAGATCGACGGTCCATCTAGCCTAGTATCCTGCTTCCAGCAGTGGCCAATTCAGGTCACAAGTACCTAGCAGAATCCCAAAGAGCAGCAAGATTTCATGCTATCAGTCCTAAGGAAGTGGCTTTCCCCATGTTATCTTAATAGCAGATTTATGGACATTTCCTCCAAGAACTGTCCAAACCTTTTTTTTTTTAAACCCAGATACACCAACTATTATTACCACATCTCTGGCAACAAGTTCCAGAGCTTAACGATTCGTTGAGTGAAAAATGTTTTCTCTTATTTATTTAAAAAATATTACCATGTAACTTTGTGGAACGTCCCCTAGTCTTTGTACTTTTTGAAACAGCAATCAATTTACGTTTACCCGTTCTACCCTACTCAGGATTGTGTAGACCTCTGTCATATCCCCCCTCCTCAGCTGCCTCTTTTCTAAGGTGAAGATTCCTAACCTCTTAAGCCCTTCCTCATATGAGAGGAGTTCCATGTTCTAGAAAATCATTTGCAGTGGAAATTCCTAAGCCTCTCTGCATAGTAACTTTGAGCCCAGCTGCAAAGGGGCAGTACCAGCAGCCACCAAATCGGTGCAAAATGTCTTGGATGTTTCAAGGCCCAAAGTGTAGCTTGTCTTAATGCTTGTATGGGACCTGAATTGAAGGCATTTAAGGTTATTTCCAAAGAGCTGGTAAAATAGATCAGTGCTATTGTCTCACAAGGAGTTTGTACAATAATATCCTGTGTTACCTGTGCCATCACTACTACTACTACTACTTAACATTTCTAAAGCGCTGCCCGGGTTACTCAGTGCTGTACAATTTAACAAAAAAGGACAGTTCCTGCTCAAAGGAGCTTACAATCTAAAGGACAAAAAGTGCAGTCAATCAAATTGGGGCAGTCTAGATTTCCTGAATGGAGGTATAATGGTTAGGTGCTGAAGGCGACATTGAAGAGGTGGGCTTTGAGCAAGGATTTGAAGATGGACAGGGAGGGGGCTTGGCGTATGGGCTCAGGGAGTTTATTCCAAACAGGGTGAGACGAGGCAGAAAGGGCGGAGCCTGGAGTTGGCGGAGGTGGAGAAGGGTACTGAGAGGAGGGATTTGTCCTGTGAGCGGAGGTTACGGGTAAGAGTGTAAGGGGAGATGAGGGTAGAGAGGTATTGAGGGGCTGCAGATCGCGTGCATTTGTAGGTTAGTAGGAGAAGCTTGAACTGTATGCAGTATCTGATCGGGAGCCAGTGAATAGACTTGAGGAGAGGGGTGATATGCGCATATCGGTCAAGGCGGAAGATAAGACACACTGCAGAGTTCTGAATGGATTGAAGGGGGGGATAGATGGTTAAGTGGGAGGCCGGTGAGGAGTAGGTTGTAGTAGTCAAGGCGAGAGGTAATGAGAGAGTGGATGAGAGTTCGGGTAATAGTAATGCTGGCAAGTTTCATCCTCTGCCACTGAAGCCATTCCATTGGTGTCCCATCACAGATATACTAGCATAATGGGCCAGCACATATGAGCAGCCTTCTTCAGCGCAAAACTTTTCTGCACCAGAAGCATAGATCCAGTGCAGGTGTCCTCTTGCTCTCCAGTGGAGCTGTAGTCTTTCTCTGTAGAGAATTTGACAGTTTGGCCTCAGATTACATCAAATCCAGTCCAAATAACAATAGCCAATGAGTCATCTCATCTGTTTTCTAGCTTTCCTGGAGCAGCCTCATTTGTTCCTGCAAAAGATGTTCAATAAATTCATAAAGGCTACTGTAAGATTCTGCCATCTATCCAATAACAACCCAGTGCAACACCATTATACTTCTCAGGCTTTCCTCCTGCACATATAGATACTTGTTTTTCTCTAGATATTAGTCTCTCTCCTCTCTACTGCAGACACCAGGCCTCAAGGAAACTTGTTACCCTTTATACCTTGCTACTACACTCAGAACTTGCACAAAATGCCCTAGAGAACTGCCGCTCTGGATTTTCTTCTTTCAGAATCCTCCAAAGAAGTAGAGAAGTACTCTACAGGAATTCCCTCTGATGAAATTTCTCCTGTGCAAAGTGAGTCTCCTTTTTTTGAAGGTATCTTAGCCAAGATTCATTCAGTACATGGCAAGGGAAATACCTTCCCAGCAACAGCAGGAAGCAAAACCACTTTTGGATGGCTTTGGGATCTTAAAGTTCATAGAGGCCACAAAAACCAAGCTGGCAACTATTCTAGTGGAAGCAGAGTGTGAAATCCATTTTATGCATCTAGTTTGTAACCCTATTTGATATAATTTCTAGATTTATGGTGTTCATTTTTGCTGCCAGACATCTTGTGTGGTTGTATGCATCTGGCCAAAGTGAAGATGTCTATACAAGGACCGCAGATTCTTCTTGTACTACACTGTCCCTATTTGGAGAGGAGATGGTGGATAACATTAAAGACCACTGTTCTACTTTGCAACACCTCTCAACTGTAACCTATGTCTACATCTTTGTTTCCAATACTCTAGAAGTTTCCACTAATGTAGAAAAGTCTTTGTTCCTTTCACCAGACATGGTCAGCACTGATTCTGCTTTCTCTAAACCTCATCACCTAGAAGAGGTGAAGTAAAGCAGATCATACCTGCACAACAGTCAAGCCAAGTTTTACTCCAGAATGTACATTCTGCCTTATTATTGTACAGGGTTGGGTACACTTTTTTCATTAAGCATTGGGAACAGATACCAAAGACTCTTGGTCTCAGCATTCTAATAATGAGCTGCCACCTTTAGGTTTTAATTTTTCCCACCATATTGATTGTTAGCATGATCTCAGTTACAAGCCCTTACCCACCACTGTAGTAAGCAGTCAATTTCTTCCTGTAATACAATAGAACTGATTCCAGTTCAGGAAAAGAATAAAGGCATACACTCTAGGTACTTACTCCCTGATCCCCAAGAAGCATAGAAAATGACGAGCTTGCATCTGAATTTTCTTTCTGTGTAAGGAGCTATTCAAGTTGAAATGCTTTTCTCTTGTTCTCCCCTATTTGAAGAAGGCTTTGCTCACTGGATCTGAAGGATGTGTACATACAGCCTGATCTATTCACATTGCAAAAAAAAAAAAAATTTCCAATGGAAGTATAATGTTCTTTCTTTCGGCCCCTTTATTGATCCCTCCCCCCCCCCCCCCAGCCAAGTTTTCACCAGCTGCCTGCTAGTAGTAGCTGCTCATTACACTGGCATGGTCAGTAAATATTTAACTGGCTTTGGCAGCTTTCCTGGAGAACCTGACATTAAACAAAACAATTCACCTACTTCAGAGCCTAGGAGAAGAGATGGCTGAGGGGAGACATGATAGAGGTATATAAAGTAATGAGTGGAATGGAACAGGTAGATGTGAAGCGTCTGTTCACGCTTTCCAAAAATATAGGACTAGGGGGCATGCAATGAAACTACAGTGTAGTAAATTTAAAACAAATCGGAGAAAATATTTCTTCACCCAACGCATAATTAAACTCTGGAATTCGTTGCCGGAGAACGTAGTGAAGGCGGTTAGCTTGGCAGAGTTTAAAATGGGGTTAGACGGTTTCCTGAAGGACAAGTCCATAAACCACTACTAAATGGACTTGGGAAAAATCCACAATTCCGGGAATAACATGTATAGAATGTTTGTACGTTTGGGAAGCTTGCCAGGTGCCCTTGGCCTGGATTGGCCGCTGTCGTGGACAGGATGCTGGGCTCGATGGACCCTTGGTCTTTCCCAGTGTGGCATTACTTATGTACTTAGGATTTATCAGCTTTAACACATCAACAGATGAACATTTTCCAGAATAGCTCCTATGAATGAAATATTGTTCAAGTTGTCAATCTGTCTCTCTCCCCACCCCCCACACCCAAGTATTGGGTAAGTAAGGCCAATTCTGGATAGACGTCTATGGTCTGTGTCCTGCAGATGACAAGACAGCTGAAGATTTGACAACTCCAGTATTATATATCATTTTATTATATGCTGGAAGTGAGGGTGCTGTACAACTCGAGGAGGAGGGGAAGTCCTCTTCAGTAGCAAGTTAAATACTGTTAGCAATACTTGGGACAATATGTTATAATATTAAACTGCCTATGTGTGGCTGGCATGATGGCCAAAGTACCATCCAGTGTTTAAGCATGAATAACTACACCCTGCACAGAGTAGCAGGTGTGCTTCTGGGTGCCTTGTTGGGCAGATTGGATGGACCATGCAGGTCCTTTGTCTGCCATCATTTACTGTTAAAAGCTTTTCTGCCTCTGGACAGATTGTAGACTCAGAGCTTTGTATCCAGAACATTCAGTACTGCATTACTATCAGAGCCAAGATTTACATGCCATGCTCTATGGATTTCAAATGCCAATGGAATTGGGTGCCCAGCCTCTTTGTACCACACTTGATCTGTCAGTTTCAGATCAGACTATGCTGCAGTGGTGGATGCTCATATGTAACCTGACCAAGGGTTTCCCATATACACCACTAAAATCAATTGGTTCTCACAACAGATGCTTTTGCTGCTGGATGGAGAGCTACTTCTGCTCATATCTTGCTCGTATCTTGTTCAGCTGACCCCATCGCAGTCTGAAAGGCTGCTCTATATCAATCAACTGGAGTTCCAAATAATTGTGCTCCCTTTGGGTGCTATGCATCTTCAAGATTGCTCAGTGCTAGTTCAGACAGGCAGTCAAGTTGCTATGTATTATGTCAATAAAATGGGGAAGAAGAGAGTCCCTTTTCTCAGGAAACAAGAAAAATCCAAGACTTTGTGATCAACAGTTGCACACAAATTTAAGCCACTTACTCCCCCAGTGTGTAGAACCCAGTGGGTTACAGGCTGGGTTCTTCACCCTCATGAATAATTATGGTACAGCAAATACCATGGACCATTTCAGGCCTGGAGAACCCCTCAAATACCCCAAAGGAAAGAGTAGTGTAGTTCACATAACATTGGTTCTGCTGTGTTAGTATTTTCGCATTTGGATCTTTTTAGATTGTACAGCGACTTTTTAAAGACTGCATGCTTTTTCAGCATACCTAGGTCATACCCTTTTGAAATATCAAGAACAGACCCCTAAGGCAGGCAATTAGCCAAAATACGGTGTCATGTTAGGTCAGTCAAGGAATAAAGTGTTTGAATTTCACTAGTCATTCTATTATTTTTCTGGAAGAGCTTTGCTGACTATATTACACCTTCCTTTGGTGTCTCTGTGTGTAGTGTGTTAGTCTTCCACATTTGCAGTCCTCTTTTTATGAACCCCTCAAATAGACATATGAAAATGTAAAACTACCATTGTATTCTGTGCACCTATCACCACATCAGTTGTCTTGGCCCCTTTTCTATGCTTATTCCTCCAGCCTTCTCAAAGCAGATCCCTGCCCAGCACAGAGGTTCTCAGGAACTCTACTGGTCTCATCAGAGCTGCTTTTCTCTGCTCAAAAGACTTTCAGGTTTTCCTCTGTTCTTGAAATAGTTTCATCACAGGTCACACAGATCAAGGGCTTTCTTCATCCTAATCTCAAATCACTAGCTGTCATCATGAAAATTAAACAACATTTAGTCTCCACTCTAGGACTATACAAAAAATATTGGTTGTTGCAAGAAAACAATTTACCAGGCCTGCCTACACCTTTAGTTGGAAGAGGTTCTCAATCTGGTATTTATAAATGGCCACAATCCCATTTGGTATACTCAGGAAGACATAACTGCATTACTCATATCTGTCAACAGGGTCTACAGAGAGAGGCTGAATATGCAGAGATGTACTCTGTATATCATGTCCCTGTTGGTAGGATAGGTGTTAATATTCAATCTGCAAGGTTGAATATTTGGTGGTAATCACTTCAGCTTGTAGAGTAAATGCATTCAAGGCCTTATGGACTTATCTAAACATCCTGTTCATTTAACTACCAAAATACTCTTAAGGTGCAACAATATAATATCATCACAATATCAGATAATTCTTAACTATAACCATTCATAATATAATTTTAGTCAAAAGTACATCATAGCACTACATATATAAATTGTCAGAACAGAATAATGTGCCACATCTAACCATTCATCCCAAGTTTACTGCCTAAGGGGGTATTGGCCTTCCAGTTAATCAACCAGTTGTCTTCGCCATGTTCATTCCTCACACACATATAAGGGAGACGATGTTCTTCACATACTTGACTTGCAAGAGAGCTGTAGCCTATCTGGAAATTTAAAACCCTTAGCCCAGTTTTTTTTTTTGGGGGGGGGGGGGGGGGGGGGAGAGTGGGGAGGCCTGACAGTTTTTTCTGCTTCTTGGCGGATTCTAGCTCAGTCACAGTAAGGGCTTGAATATGGTACCATCAGCTTCATTCACAACTTCTTGTGGGGGGGGGGGGGGGTGCCGTTTTATATCCTGTCACAGCTTCCTTTAGTCTACTTATTTCAGGAATAACCCTCAGCCAGAAGCCATACCCTAGGGCTTTTTTCTGGAACCCTAAGTTCAGCCATTTGATGTCACTATGTAATGACTGGGATTCCCCTGCACCCTCTCCCCTCCACTAGCCTAGAGAATGGAAGACAACCCTGGAATCCAAAGCCAGAATTTCCATGTGGTAGTATGCAGCAGTCCTATGAGGTTGTCCTCACCAGTCTAGCTTTGACACTGCCAGAATCATTAGTGACAATACCATTATTATTTGTATTTGCTCACACCTTTTTCAGTAGCTCAAGATGAATTACATTCAGGTACACTTGCCCAGGCTTACAAGGACCAACTGTGAGATTTGAAGCACCCCTGGATGTTGAGCCTTGTGCTTTTAACCTCTAGGGATTTCCCATCATAATGGCCTTTGCACTTAACAAAATAGGTCTGAATTTGTGCAACATTGTTACCAGTCTGAAGTTCACTTTGGAAGAGATTTGTTGAACTACATTGTGGAGCTCTGTCCATGCATTCCCCACATACATTCGCACAACTTTGTGTTTGTTTATTTTTTACAAAGTCTATTGCACGTTGCCTAGATCACACCCTTGTAATGCTTTTATTGGTTTCAAGGTTGTTTTTCAGTCTGTTCTTTTTTAAAAGGATAAAAGGTAGAGGTTTGCACACTAAAAATGTTCTTAGAGTTCGTTCATTGGTGGAATTTGAAGGTAGCCCATAGGCAATCTATCAGTGTGGCACATTGTAGCTGCTTTTATTCTTTCTGTGAAATTTTCTAACAGTGTTTGCCAACCTTGTCCTGGAGGTATATATTGCCAGTCAGGTACTCAGTATTACCACAACAAATATGCATGAGTTAGATTTGCATACTTAGAGAGTCCCAGGGAATGCAAATTTATCTCTTACATACTTATTTTTATAATCCTAAAACCAGCTAGGTGTTCTAAAAGAGGACTGAGAAACACTGCATTAGCATTCTGCTCGAAGCAGGTCACAGGACCCATCTGATACTATACAATTATCAGAAAAATTGAAGATAAAACATTTACTATTTATACATGTTTGCTATTATTGGGGCACTTGACTATTTTATTTGTCTATGTACCTTAACTGAGTTTAATATGGCTAAGCTGGAAAGTCTTTTCAGAGGATGCATAGCTCAAGATGTTTCTAGGTTAAAAAAAAAATTAAGTTAAATGTAGCTAGAGCCATTCTGATGTGATGGCACATCAGTTGCAAAATTGTAGATTATTTACACTGGAAAGATAGCAGAGCCAGCAGTGAGGCTCCTATCTAAATATCAATTAAAAACTGTGGTGAGAGAGAGATTTTGCCACTTACCTTTAGACAAAATCTCTTTATTAACCAGGCAAAAACATCACTTCATTAACTACCAAAACGCAAACAATGTGCAACACGTCATTCCATTTTCCAACAAACGTCTTTTATTATGCAATAACACAGCTCATAACTTTGCATTTGTGCCCTTGTACTCTTCCTTCACCCTACCAACCCTCCCTACCCACAAAAAAAGAAAGAAACAAGACACATCACACAGGGAACTTTGGCTCATAACCTTCATGTACCTGTAGAGACCATCCAATTTCTTCTCCCCATGTTCTCCTGTCTTATATCTCTCCCTTGATCCCCTTTTCCTTCCCCTCCCCCAACCCTAAAGATTAACTCACTCACTACAAGTTCCCTAACTATGGTAATTCTTCCTGTGCTACTAGTTGTGGGAGAACTCAATCCTCTTTTTTAGTCATAACAAATTAGTCTACTAAGCATAAAATTTCAAACCTTTTGATAAGTCATTAACATATGGGTCCCCAAATTAATAAAAAGGACTTTTTGATGTTTACGTTTAGGTAACTATAAATCCCATATCATCAGCTGATAGAATTCGCAATTACTAATAAGATGGAGGCTCCAGTCTGACCCAGCTTTGCAAAATACTTTTTTTCTTAGTGCCAGCTTCCACTGCTCTAAACAAACGAGTTCTTATCCCTCCTACCAATAGATGAAGGTAGAGAAAACTGAATTCTACCAGTGACATCATGATGCCTGATACTCACCTCCCAATACAACACAAATGAATTCAGCGCTATAAACACACCAACCCTAAACCTCCCAGTCTCAGAAACACTAAAAATCCTTGGAGTCACCATCGACCGCCACCTAACACTCGAAACCCACGCAAACAATACAACCAAGAAGATGTTCTATGGCATGTGGAAATTGAAAAGGATAAGACCATTCTTCCCAAGATTCGTCTTCCGCAGCCTAGTGCAATCCCTCGTCCTCAGCCACCTGGATTACTGCAACTCACTATACGCGGGCTGCAGAGAGCAAATAATGAGGAAACTTCAAACAGCCCAGAACACAGCAGCCAGGCTCATCCTCGGAAAACCAAGATACGAAAGGGCGAAACCACTACGAGAGAAATTACATTGGCTTCCACTTAAGGAACGCGTTACTTTCAAAGTTTGCACACTAGTCCATAAGATCATCTACGGCGAAGCCCCAGCGTACATGTCTGATCTAATAGACCTACCACCCAGAAACGCTAAAAGGTCATCCCGAACATACCTCAACCTCCACTTCCCCACTTGCAAGGGCTTGAAATACAAGACGCTACACGCGTCAACCTTTTCCCACATGAGCACGCAGGCCTGGAATACACTACCGCGCAACCTAAGAATGATTAACGAACAAGCTTCCTTCCGAAAACTACTGAAGACGCACCTATTTGAACAAACTTACGGAAAGAACCAAAACACATAGAGTCCATACTCACTCATCAATGCAACATACAACCACTTCAGATCCCTCATCCTGTAATCAATTGTCCCACTGTCTCCTCCTAATGTTTCTATGTTGATGTCCCATTGTTTCATTCCTAATGATAATCGAATGTCTCACACAACTCTGCACAACGTATTCCATATTCAAGTTGTTACAAATGTATTTCTACTACTCATATCTTATTGTAAGCCACACTGAGCCCGCAAAGAGGTGGGAAAATGTGGGATACAAATGCAATAAATAAATAAAATAAATAAATAAATAAATATAAGCTGTGGTGCTTCGTGGAACAATCCAATATTTTTCTCTACCTTCCAGCAGGTGGTAGGCCAGCTATTGGTGCTACTACCCCTGGTCTAGCTCTCTGCTCTGCCAACCTCAGCTATACAGCATGGTTGAGCCCAATGGCTGCTCCCAGGTTCACAGACTTGACAGTACCTTGTCGAACATGAAGCATGGCTCCACAGCCCCCAGTTGTGTTTCTTGGTGCTATTGGGTGAGGCTTCAGCTCAGTCCCACATGATCTTGCCCAAGGGGTGCGGGTCCCCATCCCCCCACCCCTCTTGACCTATCCTAATGACATTGGCAAGAACGAAGGCCATCTTGTCTTCTCCTTTTTCTCCTGCTGTTGCTTCTCAGCAGCAGGGGATTTCCCCTTCCACTTTGGGGTTAAAGGGTCTTCCTCTCTTACCCCCTCTTGGGTCTGTTTGTGGGGGGGTCCCTGGAGGTTTTAGGCTCCAGAGCTTGTTGCAGTTAGTCCAGTTGCAGTCGGACAGAGAACACCCCTCCCCCCCCCCCCCACACACACATACACACACTGGTTTGGGTGTTGAGAAGTGTAGAGATGAGGTGAGGGCACCGGAGGTGCTCCTCCCCAGGATTTGGAGGTCCTTTCGGACCACTAGTCCCCTGAAGATTCAGATTTGGAGAACCCCCCCCCCCCCCCGCCTCAGGAAGATGAGGAGGAGCTGTCTTGTCTTATTGATGAGGTCATTAAGGCCATGTCCATGCTCACTCCTTTGGCTACAGACCATGTGGAGGGGGATCTGCTGCTAAAGGGACTTTAAGGACCCCCAAAGCATTTTCCCTTACTCGAAGCCATCATCTGCATGATGCTGGCAGAGTGGGAGAATCCTGATGATCGCCTTTATACCATCGCTCCAGGGGAGATTGGCAGGTGCTGGATGGATGCTCTCTAAGGTGGATGCCCTGATCATGGTGGTCACGAAGGCGCTGTACCGATATTGTGGGGGGTGTTCAGCCTTTAAAGAGCTCCATGACAAGAAGATGGAGCCAGCAGCCCTTTCGGTGGAGGCTTTCAGCATTCATGCCACCATTTGTGGTGGTTATGTGGCGAGGGCCATGCTACGGTGGTTTGCAGCAGCTTCCGGAGCCCTTTTATGATTTGGTTTGCCTGGCTTCCATTCAGTGACCGCTTTGGTGTTGGGCACTGTTGGTTATAGCTTTGCCACGGGGTGGCGGATGCAGCTTTCATGAAGCTGAGTCTGCTTCACTTTAGGGGATGCTTGTTCTTTGGAAAGGACCTGAAGAAGTTGATGAAAGATATGGTGGGAGGCATGGCCTCTCAGATTCCCGGAGCGGAAGTACAAGGGAGCTCAGTGCTTCCAAGGGATTTACTAGGAAGCAGGCCGTTTGCGGTCTGCTTGATGTTCCTCAACTCTAGGGGAGGAAGTAATAAAGGCAGATCATTTAGGCAGGGTTCTTTTCACAGCCCCAAGAGAGCCAGTGCCATGAATTCCTCAGAAGGAACAGCAGCTGCCTGTCCTAACCAATGAGGGTGCACTGGGTGCCTCAGAGTCCAGCAATTTGGATGGAGACTCTGCACTCGGTCATCACATTTTCCTTGGAGGCTTCTTTCCATATCCCCATTGTGGATTATCACAGGAGATTTCTGTGTGCTGGGACAGCATTTTCAGTTTTGGGCCTTGCAGTTTGTCCTGGCTACAGTGCCGCTCACGTTTGGCAATGGTGGTGGTTGCACATCTTCAGCGCCAGGGGGTTCGGGTTCACTTGTATGTAGACGACTTACTAACTGATTTGAGTGAACTCGGTGGTGGAGGCCAGTCAGGCCACTTCAAGGGTCATCTCTCTTGGAGTCTGTGGACTGGGTCATGAATTGACCCAAGAACCACCTGATTCTGTCTGTTTCTGAAATACCTGGGAATCTGCTTCGACACAAACTGGCAATAATGTTCTTTCTGGAGAAACTGCGGTGCAGAGGTGCCAGTTCTGTGAGCTTCTGCAGCCCACAGTCTGGGATTATTTGCAGCTCCTGAGCTCCATGGCTGAAACTCTGGAGGTGGTTCCTTGGACGAGAGCTCACATGTACCCTCAACAGCAGGCCCTGTTGTCACAGTGGTTTCTGGCCTCTCAGGACTTCAAGCGTTCTCTCTTGCTCATACCCAGGACGAGACAGTCTTGCCTCATGGGACAGTGTTGTGATCCTATTGAGAGTGATCCTTCTGTATCCTCTTCAATGCATGCTAGTCACCACAGAAGTGAGCCTCCTTGTTTGGGGAGATCACCGTCTTGTACGAGTAGCATAATGTAGTTGGTCAAGCCAGGAGGCAACCTGGTCCATCAACCCGGGCAGTGTTTGGCTCTGCAGGAGTTTCAACCACTCCTGGAAGGGAAAGTGGTCAGTGATGACAGACAATGCCATGGCGATGGCATACATCAGCAAGCAGGGTAGAACCAGGAGTCAGGCTGCGGCCCTGGAGGTGGCAAGTCTGTCGGTGGGAAGAGACTCATCCACAGTCTCTCTGTGGTCCTTATTGCAGGCAAAGACAATGTGCAGACAGTCTTTAGTTGTGCTCTCCTGGATCCGGGAGAATAAGAACTGGGACTCCAGGCCTTTCAACGCATTCTGAATCACTGGGGGCCCCCTCAGACTTGATGGTGTCCAAAGATGGTGCAAAGGTGGGGTGCTTCTGCAGTCGCCAGAGCCACCTGGCCTCTCAGGGCATAGATGCCCTTGTACAGCCTTAGCCAGTAGTGGAGCCTCTGTCTTCCCTCATGTTCTCTCATTTACCACGTTTTGGGGCAGGATTGCACACCATCCTCATCTGTTCTTGCTGGTGGTGCCGAATCGGCCTCACAGACCTTGGTATTCAGATCTTCGGCATCTGCTGGTAGAGATTCTGCTTCCTGTGCCCAGGGGCCGGGCTCTGCTCCGCAGTGGCTGGAAGAAATGGAAGATCCAGATACCTTTTGGCTTATGGTATGTCCATTGAGAGATGGTTTGAGAAATGCGGGTTCCCCCCCCCCCCCCCCCCCAGTGATTTGTACCCTGCTTCACTCTAGGAAGTTCTCTACGTCCCTGGCTTATGTTGAGGTCTGGTTTGTTTTTGAATCCTGGTATGGGAAATGGTCCCTATCTTCCTGGTGGGCTCGGTTCTCTGATGTGTTGCATTTTCTGCAGCAGGGCCGGGAACAGAGGCTGGCCTTGAGCTCTCTGAGGGTCCTGGTGACTTCATTGCACAGCTTTCGGGGGAAGGTGAAGGGCATTTATCTGGCTTTGCATAGGGAGGTGGCTCAGTTTCTGAAGGAGGTGTTACATGTGCCCCGCCCCCTCTTCATCCTTTCTTTTCTTTCCTTTTTGGGACCTCAGTCTGGTCCTCTGGGTGTTGCCTGAGGCTCCAATTGAGACCCCGCCCTTGGTTTCCATCAAGGATCTTTCCCTGAAGACAGTGTTTTTGGTGACTGTCACCTTTGCTAGGAAGAACTCAGAATTGCAGACCCTGTCATATCGGGATCACTATCTATCCTCCTCTGAGGATTTCCGTGTCCTTTTGTATGGTCCCATCCTTTCTTCCGAAGGTGGTGTCTCTGTTCCATGTGATTCAGGTTTGCTTGCTCTCCTGTTGTGCAGGGATTGTCACCGGAGGATTGTAGGCTTCACAGGCTGCACATCTGGAGGATGCCGCTCAGGTACCTAAAGGAGACAAATGAGTTTAGTGTCTCGGGCCACTTCTTTTTATAGTCTTCCATGGCCCTCAGAAATGCCAGGTGGCCTCAAAGGCCTCCATTTCAAGGTGGATTAAGGCAGCTATTGAGTCCGCTTACATCGGCAAGAATTGTCCAGTGCCTCAGGAACTCAAGGTCCACTACATGAGGGTATACCCTCAAGGGAGATCTGCAGGGTAGCTACTTGGTTGTTGCTGCATTCCTTTGCTAAGCACTAGAGATTGGACTTGCTGGCCGGAGTCCGCTCAGACTTTGACAGAGCAATCATTCAGGGGGCATTATTTTCCCCCGCCCAATGGATCTACTTTGATACATCCCATTTGTTCAGAACAGTGGAAGCCGAAGCTAAGAAAGGAGAAATTCTTACGTGATAATCTTTTCTGTAGTTACATCCCACCTTTGAAAGATTTTTTGGCCTAGGGTTCTGGGTGTGCTCTGTGTTCCCTTTCAGTTCATTTAAAATCAGTTCATTTATAAATTTTAAAAAAAGGCCAATTGTGATTGGCAGCCATATGGGGTTCCCATGAGATGGCTATTCCCGTGTAAATGCAGGGTAGCGAGTTCCACTGTGGTGTTTTACTTACTTACTTATTACAGCTGTAGTGGTTAATGGGACTGGGTGCGTTTCAAAAAGGGACCACGTGCTTGGGGCCGTTGCATACTGGATTATTTCAGGGAGCATCACAGCTTATACAGTGATGTTACTGGTAGAATTCAGTTTTCTCTACCTCCATCTGCTGGTAGGAGATAACCCATTTGTCCAGAACAGTGTCGCTGACGAGAGAAAAAATTCAGGTAAGACATAATTTCTCCTTCTTTCTCACCAAGTATACCTTTCTTGCTAATAATTGTGGTCCCATCCCTATTGCCACTTCTTACCTTTTAAATATGCTGCTTGTGTCAACACAGGTTGGTTGAAGATGATCCATTTTTAGGAAAACTATAGCTGGAAATTTAACTTTGGTATAAAAACTAGAATGGGATAAACCCTTTGGAAATGGTTGTTTTAAGCTGTAAAAAAATGGAATCTGTCAGATGGTTTTAGATGATCTTCTCTTCTTTCTCTGTTCAGTATTTAGGCCAACTAATATCCATTCCTGGGTACCTGAACCCCTCCAGCCGGACTGAAATATTGCATTTAATAGATAATGCAAAGGTGAGTATTCTTTACCAGCTTTTGCTATTTACAAAGATTCATTCTCTAAGCAAGTGGTTAAGTTGAAGGACTGTCAGCCATGTAATTGTAAATTTACACATCCAGAAATGCATAATTTCCATCACTCTGAGTTTTCTGGTGATTAATAGGTGCAGTGGATCTACATGCAGCAGCCATGTGGCTCTTGTTCCAGCACAGAAAATCTTTCCAAGATTTGCCTGGGCATATAGGGAGGGTTCCTTCACATTACTGGTTGAACAGTTTGAAGGAGGAGGATTGTTTTAGACCACTTCTATAGCAGTTTTTCTCTTAGTATTAGCAATTTTTAAAAGTAAGCTCCCTCTTTTTCTAGTAGCATCCTAGGCAAGAGCTTACAAGTTTAGTGTTTACTGTTCACCACCATAAAAAATAGTATTCCTTCACAAACTTATATTAGTAGCCCATTCATTGAGTATATGCTTGACTACTTTCATATGAGATTTCTCTTGAATTTCTGCATCCTTTGATTCTGAGGTACAAGCCTACAGCTTTAATAAAAATTTGGATTTAGCTTACACTTTTTTTATTCTCAGTATTTCAAGGTGAGTTGCATTTAGGTACAGTAGGTATTTTTCCTGTCTGCAGGGCTTACAATTTATTGTAACTGAGGCAATGGAGGGAAAAGTCTTATCCAAGATCACAAGGCGCAGCAATAGGATACCTGGCTTCCCCAGTTCTTAATCCACCGTCCTAACAGGCTACTTGCAGAAGGCGCCACTCAGAGATCGTGCTGAGTGCTACAAGAAGTTCTATATCTTCATGCAGCTTGTGTGCCAAGATGCCACCAAGAATGGTTCAAGTCATGCAGAACTCCACCTACCCATATGTTTACAGAATTGGCCTTGAAGCTTAAATAGACCAGTTGCACTGATGGCCAGGGCTTGTCTGTTTCAGGCATAGACATTGGTGCAGCTGATGGCCTTGTTAGCCTTGACTCCTCAAACCAAGAATGAACTTGGAAGTTTAGATAATTCCTTGGTTCTTGCTTGAGGAGTTTTTAGAGCTGGCAAGACAATTCATGAGTTGAACCAGGCAAACCAAGCTTCAGGTGAAGACTTTGGCACTCCTCATCAGCATAAGCATTTGAGGGCTCTGACTTGGTTGAGATTTGCCTGCAATCCAAACAGACATGCCTAGAGGATGTTTTTGCTTCCAAAGATAAGAAACACTAGTGCAGTGGCTCCCAAACCTGGTTTTGGAGGCACACCAGCCAGTCAGGTTTTCAGGATATCTACAATAAATCTCATGAATATTAACTGTGTGTACCCTGAAAACCTGACTGGCTGGGGTGCCTCCAGGACAAGTTTGGGAACTACTATTAGTGTCTTGGATGACATCCACCATGCTTTGACGTTTCCTCTGTGTGTCATTCAAGGACATGCAGTCTACTATGCAGCACATTGTCAAGTCTTGACTGAAATGACGTTTTGTATAGAAATAAGGCAATTTTGGAAATATATACCAAGTCACATGCATTGGGTACTTTGATGCATCAGCAGTCTACATCAGTTCTCATAATCAGGATTGTCAATGTAAATGTCAATTTAGTCCACCTGCCGCCTTGGTTCAAAGAGTCATACCACTGACCAACTGCAACTTGTAGTACCCATTCTTAAATGGTCATGCAACTTTTGGAGGAGTCTTTCTGAGATCTCTCATCTTCACTCATCTGTTGAGAACAATGGTGAAGTATTACTCTTGGTTCCTTGAGAAGGTTTCTCTAAAATTATTCCACACTAGAGAGGACATTTCCTTGCTGGGGATAGTGATAACCATTTGTTTCCAAGTTCTCAGAAAGCCCAAGGCCCTTCAAATAACCTGCTGAAATACCTGGTTCTCCGAGGACAAGCAGGCTGCTTGTTCTCACTGATGGGGTGACGTCCACGGCAGCCCCTCCAATCGGAACACTTTCTAGCAAAGTCCTTTGCTAGTCCTCGCGCGCTGATGCGCACCGCTCATGCGCGGCCGTCTTCCCGCCCGAACTGGCTCGTGCCGGCCAGTCTTCTTTTGTCCGCGCTCGGTACGGTCGTGTTTCGCCGTTCGCGCCCCAAAGTTGACCTCGCGCGTCGTTCTTCGACTTTGTTCTTTAAAAAAAAAAAAAAGAAGAAGAAAAAAGGTGTCGGGAGGAGGCCTTTTGGTTTTCTCCCTTCCCGTACTTCGAGTTTTTTACCCCGGTAAGTTTTCTTTCGTCGTCTGGGTAGGCCCTATTTAGGCCTCGGTCGAAGTTTTTTCTTCCCCCTATTTTTGTGGTGCCATTTTCGCCATTTCGAGTTTTGATCTCGCCGGTGCGATTTTTCTGCCCATGACATCGAAGTCTTCCAGCGGCTTCAAGAAGTGCACCCAGTGCGCCCGGGTAATCTTGCTCACTGACAGGCACGCGTCGTATCTTCAGTGTCTGGTGGCTGGGCACCGCCCTCAGGCCTGTAGTCTGTGTTCCCTCTTACAAAAGCGTACTCAGGTAGCGAGGTTAGCCCAGTGGAACATTTTGTTCTCGGGCTCTTCGTCGGCATCGGCACCGGGAGTATCGACTGCCTCGACGTCGTCGGCGCCCGGACCTTCATCCTCGCCCCCGATTGCATCGAGTGCATCGAGACATCGCCCTCTGCATCGGGGCGACATCGGAGGGCTGTGTCGGTGTCGGTGGTATCGAGACCTCCTCGTCTGCTGATGTCGTCGGACGGTGGTGCTTCATCTGGAGTGCAGGTGAGGGCTGTCCATGTCCCCTGCTGGTGGCGGTAAGCCTTCGGTGGGTCTCCCCCTACCCTGAGGGCTCCTGCGGTACAGCCCCCCCCGAGACCGACCCTCTTCGGCCTCGGCCCCGAGGAAGAGACGGCTGGATTCTACGTCCTCCTCGTCGGTGCCGGGAAGCTCCGGTGACGTGCTTCGTTCCAAAAAAATCGAAGAAGGCATCGTCATCGGTCCCCTTCCCGTGTCGGCACCGAGAGCTCTGGGTCGCCGAGGGAGTCGGCACCCAGTAAGCATCGGCACCGAGAGGACCGTTCGCCCTCTGTTCAAGAGGTGTCGATGCGCTCTCCCCTTTGGACAGCCCGGAACAGCCTCCATGCCCGGAACAGACTCTGACATCGACGCCTGCATCGGCTTCCATGCCTTTTTCCACAGCCGCTCTGAACGAGAGTCTCCAGGCCGTTCCCCCAGAGATCCTGGGAGAGCTGTTGCGCCGTACCCCTCCGGTACCCAGGGGTGCCTGCGCCACCGGTACCGTCGAGCGAGGCGCCGGCTGGCCCATTGCCCGAGGTGAGGTCTCCGACATCGGTGCCGCGTGCGGTACCGACTGCGGTAGCCTCCCAGGAAGGCTCCCGACTACGTCGGCGGAGGGAGCTTCGCCGGTGCGGGCGAGGGAGTCTACCTCTCGACGCTCCCACCGTGGCCGTGGTTCCACGGAGTCGAGCCGGGCACGGTTGCAGACACAGGTCCGTGAACTTGTGTCTGACACCGAGGGTGAGGCCTCGTGGGAAGAGGAAGGAGACATCAGATATTTCTCTGACGAGGAGTCTGAGGGTCTTCCTTCTGATCCCACTCCCTCTCCTGAAAGGCAGCTTTCTCCTCCTGAGAGCCTGTCTTTCGCTTCCTTTGTCCGGGAGATGTCTACGGCCATCCCCTTCCCGGTGGGTTGTGGAGGACGAGCCCAGGGCTGAAATGTTTGAGCTCCTGGACTATCCTTCTCCACCTAAGGAAGCGTCCACAGTACCCATGCATCATGTCCTCAAAAAGACATTGCTGGCGAACTGGACCAAGCCATTAACTAATCCCCACATTCCCAAGAAGATCGAGTCCCAGTACCGGATCCATGGGGACCCAGAGCTGATGCGCACTCAGTTGCCACACGACTCTGGAGTTGTGGATTTGGCCCTAAAGAAGGCCAAGAGTTCTAGAGAACATGCTTCGGCGCCCCCGGGCAAGGACTCTAGAACCTTGGACTCCTTTGGGAGGAAGGCCTACCATTCTTCTATGCGCGTGGCCAAGATTCAGTCCTACCAGCTCTACACGAGCATACACATGCGGAACAATGTGCGGCAGTTGGCGGGCTTGGTGGACACGCTCCCCCCTGAGCAAGCCAAGCCATTTCAGGAGGTGGTCAGGCAGCTGAAGGCGTGCAGAAAATTCCTGGCCAGAGGGGTGTATGACACCTTTGATGTTGCGTCCAGGCCGCTGCTCAAGGTGTGGTGATGCGCAGACTCTCATGGCTGCGTGCCTCCGACCTGGAGAATAGAATCCAGCAGCGGATTGCGAACTCGCATTGCCGTGCGGATAATATTTTTGGAGAAAAGAGTCGAGCAGGTGGTAGAGCAGCTCCACCAGCGGGACACCGCATTCGACAAGTTCTCCCGCCGGCAGCCTTCAGCCTCTACCTCTAAAGGTAGAAGATATTTCGGGGGAAGGAAGACTGTTCCCTACTCTTCTGGCAAGCGTAGGTACAATCCTCCTTCTCGACAGCCTGCAGCCCAGGCTAAAGCCCCAGCGCGCTCGCTCTCGTCAGCAGCGTGCGCCTCAGCAAGGCCCCTTGTGCTCCCCAGCAAAAGCAAGGGACGAGCTTTTGACTGGCTCCAGCAGGAGCATAGCCGACATCCAAGTGTCGAGTGCCGGGCGACCTGCCAGTCGGAGGGAGGTTGAAAGCTTTTCACCAAAGGTGGCCTCTCATAACCTCCGATCAGTGGGTTCTCCAAATAGTCCGGCAAGGATACACCCTCAATTTGGCCTCAAAACCTCCAAATTGTCCACCGGGAGCTCAGTCTTACAGCCTCCAGCACAAGCAGGTACTTGCAGAGGAACTCTCCGCCCTTCTCAGCGCCAATGCGGTCGATCCCGTGCCATCCGGGCAAGAAGGGCTGGGATTCTATTCCAGGTACTTCCTTGTGGAAAAGAAAACAGGGGGGATGCGTCCATCCTAGACCTAAGGGCCCTGAACAAATATCTGGTCCAAGAAAAAGTTCAGGATGCTTTCCCTGGGCACCCTTCTCCCCATGATTCAGGAAAACGATTGGCTATGCTCTCTGGACTTGAGGACGCCTACACGCACATCCCGATACTGCCAGCTCACAGACAGTATCTGCGATTTCAGCTGGGCACACGTCACTTCCAGTACTGTGTGCTACCCTTGGGCTCGCCTCTGCGCCCAGAGTGTCACCAAGTGCTTGGCTGTAGTAGCAGCGGCACTTCGCAGACTGGGGGTCCACGTGTTCCCATATTTCGACGATTGGCTGGTTGAAGAATACATCCGAGGCAGGAGCCCTACAGTCCATGCAGATGACTATTCGCCTCCTGGAGCTACTGGGGTTTGTGATAAATTATCCAAAGTTCCATCTTCTCCCAGTGCAGAATCTCGAATTCATAGGAGCTCTGCTGGATTCTCGGACGGCTCGCGCCTATCTCCCAGAGGCGAGAGCCAACAACTTTTTGTCCCTCGTCTCGCGGGTGCGAGCGTCCCAGCAGATCACAGCTCGGCAGATGTTGAGATTACTGGGCCACATGGCCTCCACAGTTCATGTGACTCCCATGGCCCGCCTTCACATGAGATCTGCTCAGTGGACCCCTAGCTTCCCAGTGGTTCAGGCTGCTGGGGATCTAGAAGACGTGATCCACCTGTCCACGAGTTTCTCGAATCCCTGTATTGGTGGACAATTTGGTCCAATTTGACTCTGGGACGTCCTTTCCAAATTCCTCAGCCACAAAAAGTGCTGACCACGGATGCGTCTCTCCTGGGATGGGGAGCTCATGTCGATGGGCTTCAGCACCCAAGGAAGCTGGTCCCTCCAGGAACGCGATCTGCAGATCAATCTTCTGGAGTTACGAGCGATCTGGAACGCTCTGAAGGCTTTCAGAGATCGGCTGTCCACCAAATTATCCAAATTCAGACAGACAACCAGGTTGCCATGTACTACGTCAACAAGCAGGGGGGCACCGGATCTCGTCCCCTGTGTCAGGAAGCCGTCAGCATGTGGCTCTGGGCTCGCCGTCACGGCATGGTGCTCCAAGCCACATATCTGGCAGGCGTAAACAACAGTCTGGCCGACAGGTTGAGCAGGATTATGCAACCTCACGAGTGGTCGCTCAATTCCCGTGTAGTGCGACAGATCTTCCAGGTGTGGGGCACCCCCTTGGTAGATCTCTTCGCATCTCGAGCCAACCACAAAGTCCCTCAGTTCTGTTCCAGGCTTCAGGCCACGGCAGACTGGCATCGGATGCCTCCTCCTGGACTGGGGGAGGGTCTGCTGTATTGCTTATCCTCCCATACCTCTGGTGGGGAAGACTTTGTTGAAACTCAGCAAGACCGAGGCACCATGATTCTGATTGCTCACTTTTGGCCGCGTCAGATCTGGTTCCCTCTTCTTCTGGAGTTGTCCTCCGAAGAACCGTGAGATGGGAGTGTTTTCCGACCCTCATCACCCAGAACGAAGGGGTGCTTCTGCATCCCAACCTTAAGTCTCTGGCTCTCACGGCCTGGATGTTGAGAGCGTAGATTTTGCCTCTTTGGGGTCTGTCAGAGGGTGTCTCCCGCATCTTGCTTGCTTCCAGGAAAGATTCCACTAAGAGGAGTTACTTCTTTCTATGGAGGAGGTTTGCCGTCTGGTGTGACAGCAAGGCCCTAGATCCTCGTTCTTGTCCTACACAGACCCTGCTTGAATACCTTCTGCACTTGTCTGAGTCCGGTCTTAAGACCAACTCTGTAAGGGTTCACCTTAGTGCGATCAGTGCATACCATTACCGTGTGGAAGGTAAGCCGATCTCAGGACAGCCTTTAGTTGTTCGCTTCATGAGAGGTTTGCTTTTGTCAAAGCCCCCTGTCAAGCCTCCTACAGTGTCATGGGATCTCAATGTCGTTCTCACCCAGCGATGAAACCTCCTTTTGAGCCACTGGATTCCTGCCATCTGAAGTACTTGACCTGGAAGGTCATTTTCTTGGTGGCAGTAACTTCAGCTCGTAGAGTCAGTGAGCTTCAGGTCCTGGTAGCCCAGGCCCCTTACACCAAATTTCATCATAACAGAGTAGTCCTCCACACTCACCCTAAGTCTTGCCAAGGTTGTGCTCGGAGTTCCATCTGAACCAGTCATTGTCTTGCCAACATTCGTTCCCGTCCTCATTCCTGCCCTGCTGAACGTCAGCTGCACACATTGGACTGCAAGAGATCATTTGGCCTTCTATCTGGAGCGGACACAGCCCAACAGACAGTCCGCCCCATTGTTGTTACTTTGATCCCAACAGGAGGGAATGGCTGTGGGAAAACGCACCATATCCAATTGGCTAGCAGATTGCATTTCCTTCACTTACGCCCAGGCTGGGCTGGCTCTTGAGGGTCATGTCACGGCTCATAATGTTAGAGCCATGGCAGCGTCGGTAGCCCACTTGAAGTCAGCCACTATTGAAGAGATTTGCAAAGCTGCGACGGGTCATCTGTCCACACATTCACATCTCATTACTGCCTGCAGCAGGATACCCGAACGCGACAGTCGGTTCGGGCAGTCAGTGCTTCAGAATCTGTCTCGGGGTTTAGAATCCAACTCACCCCCTAGGCCCATGTTTGTTCTGTTCCAGGCTGCACTCTCAGTTAGTTGGTAAATTTTTTAGGTAAATCTCAGTTATGTCCTCGCCGTTGCGAGGCCCAATTGACCATTTGTTTTTTGAGTGAGCCTGGGGGCTAGGATACCCCATCAGTGAGAACAAGCAGCCTGCTTGTCCTCGGAGAAAGCGAATGCTACATACCGTAGAAGTATTCTCCGAGGACAGCAGGCTGATTGTTCTCACAAACCTGCCCGCCTCCCCTTTGGAGTTGTCTTCCCTTCTCTTTGTCTTGCTACATATGAGACTGGCCGGCACGAGCCGGTTCGGGCGGGAAGACAGCCGCGCTGCGCGGTGCGCATCGGCGCGCGAGGACTAGCAAAGGACTTTGCTAGAAAGTGTTCCGATTGGAGGGGCTGCCGTGGACATCACCCCATCAGTGAGAACAATCAGCTTGCTGTCCTCGGAGAATACCTTCTACAGGTATGTAGCATTCGCTATACACTAAAGAGTGACTTTATGGTATTGTCTTCCATCCTTTTCCGCTGAGGTCCAGAACTTATTCTTAACAAGAAGGCACCCAGAGACCTCGGTGAAACCCACTAGATCACTCTCCAAATCTTTGTACTTCTGCATCTGATCACTTCTAAGTGAGTTACTAAGATTATTAAGGTTTCTTTTTGTGTTTTTGGTTTTTTTTAAGAGGAGGCATTTACAAGGGCTGACTATCCCAGATTCCAAGCTCAGATTTGCCAACCTGTCTGAAAGTGGTCTGAGCCCCATACTGCCACCAAGTTCCCCAATACTAGTCACAACGGGAGATGGACTTTTAATCATAGGAAACACCCAGCCTTACATTTTATTTATGACTGATCTCCCCTGTAGGTTAAAACTAAAACTATTAACCCATTGTAACTACTACCAGCAGTGTCTTCTGGATTTTTATGGTTAGATTATGCCTTGTGGAATTCCCCTTCCAGCCTTCAGATTCTTCTGTTGTTTGAATTATTTATTGTAGCTTTGCTTTTTCGTGATTTACTGATTTGAGAAGTAATTTTATTGGAATGGCAGATTATATCAATAAATTGAAATAAATCCATCCAAAAGGATGTTCAAGCCCTTAGTGCATCGGGTCCACTTGTCGGAATTTGCATGTCTTTAAGCCCATGTGGGTGAATCTGTTCATCACAGGAGGGTGGGTAGGAATTCTATAACCAAGTACATCTGGTTCCAAGAAAACTGGGAAACTCCAACCCATCTAAATCTAAAGGACTCAAATATATATTTTTTCTTAAAGAAATAGTCTCTAGGTGCTGTTCTGTTCCTCTGGATCAAAAAACCCAAAAACATTTAGTGAGAAGTACAGACTGTAGTAGGAACACAACACCTCCACTATTACCTTGCCTTTTGTCCAAGCCTCTGCTTTATATTTCCACTAAAAGTCTGGCTGTCATTTTATTTACATTTAACTTGCACCTTTTTCATTTTATGGCGTAAGGTGAATTACATTCAAGTACAGTAATTCTCACTCAGCAAGCAGAATCAAGCCAAACAACAACAAACATTTCTAAAGCGCTACTAGGGTTACGCAGCGCTGTACAATTCAAACATAGAAGGACAGTCCCTGCTCAAAGAGCTTACAATCTAAAAGTAACTCACTCCAAGTTCAGCAAGCACCAGAAAAGTTTTTGAATATACGTTTATCCAATGTGTCGAGCATTTGGATGTGTCATGCCTTCACAGAGGTACCTCATTTTGTTTTCTGATATGTTTTGCCAAATGGACATATGTTCCTAATGCTCTCAACTCTAGTCCTTTTTTTTTTTAAAATCTTTTCCATTCAGTTTTTCTGCCTTCCAAAAATAAAAGCCCCCTTTTTTTTTGGGGGGGGGGGGGTTATCGGTTTAACTTTTATATGTTGAAAAGTAGCATAGCTAAGGAAAAACTGGACTTCAAGAGATGCCCTAGTGATAGAAAGATGGGCTTCAAGGATGGACACAATCTGCCACCTTTGTCTCAGTCTGACACAATTTGATGATCTGCTTCCCAAAGATAAATGGAGGGTGAAGAAAACTGCTTTAGCTATGTGCTATGAGGGACTTGCTTTTCATGGCTTTAGGCTGGGGAAAAATCCTTAATGCCACAGGAGTTGCAAAAAACAAACAAAATTGCAGGTGAAGTCTTCTACCCAGAGCTTTTTGGCTTCAAGAGAATGGGTGAATTCCCACATTCAGTGGCCTACAAATCCCAGTCGTCATTAGAGGTGATTGGGTCTTAGCCAAAACGTGAGACTATTGTGAAAATTTCAGCATAATGCTATATCAAGGACCAAACTGTACCTGATTAATACATCAATGCTGATCTTGAGTATCATCCACCTGGCTGAATACCATGGCTTAAAAGTACTGATGTGGAGCCTGCGTGCCAATGCCTTAATGCAGATTGTTATACACACAGAATCCTGAGGCTAGGATGATTGGTGCAAAGTCAGTGGTGCCAACAAGTTTCTGCCAACAAAGAATTAGGACAGAGTTATAGTAGTAAGGGGTCTCTTTCTCCCAAAGAAGCTTAAGTGAGGAGCTGTTTCCTTCTACCTCTTGTTCAGACCTTTATCTTTCACCAACAAAAAGGCAAGCAAAGTTTCCACTGTGTTTTTTTTTTTTTAATTTCACAAAATATATTTGTTACAGGGCAAATAAACCATCTCCTTCAGCTTTTGTACCTTATCATGTTTCTGAGATAATTAGATGGTGAAGTGGCCAAAGAGAGGAGATATTAAAGTTGTTTATTGGTTTAACATTCACTTCATTTGTACATAAAACCTAATGACAATGTTATAAAATTGTTTGAAATCAATAGGGAATATTTGACAGATCACCCTATGAACAAACATTAACATAACTCATTATATAGCACTGTCCAACCGTGCATAAGCACTTCTTTATCAACTGTTTCATCCATAAACTATATAAAGTGGGGGGTGCATGCCTGAAATACCTTACCGATTTGGGGGAGGCAGGGACAGTGACAGAATTCAAAAATGCATGGACTAAACACAAAAGATCCCTATATAGAAGATGGAATCAAAGCAAACATAAATGGCCTTCATACAGAGGCGTGTGTAACCTGCACAGAGTGGTAGATGCAACCTCTAGCCACCTTGTTGGGCTGAATGGGGGCCATATAGGTTTTTATCTGTTGTCATTTACTATGTTACCTTTCGAACTTTCAGATAAAATTGTTAAAAAAAAAAAAAAACCAAAAAAACCTTACCAGGTTTGCTGTATGGGATGAAAATATATAGGAAAAATCCACATGGAGCCATCAGCCTAGTGAACTTAGTATAAAGAGTAATAACCATACATATAAATATTCCATAACAGGGAATGAAAAAATTTATTTTTTGAAACGATGTATGCATATATGTATAAAATTATGGCTAGCTCTACCACTATCTAAAAATAAATATACTAATACACTTTATATAATTACCTAGAAGGTACTTGGAGCACTGTAGTTGATATCAAAGAAGTTCTTTCTGTCAGTGTTGAGTATCTGGATTCCTGCACTTAGTGATTCACTACTGAGTCTGCAGATTTACTGTAGGATGGCTGAATGTCCAAATCTCATACTCATGAGTTTCTTATTTATAGGAGGGAAGAATTAAAATTCAGAGAGAATCTCTTTTCAAACCCTTTTAACCATTTAGAACATTAAAAAAAAAGGGGGGGGGGGCAGACGTTCCCAAAGATAGATATATACACGGACCTTATTCTGTTTTACAGACCACCAAACTATATATATTTACAGGACGAGGAGGAGTGGCCTACTGGTTAGGGTGGTGGACTCCTGAGGAACTGAGTTCAATTCCCGGCACAGGCAGCTCCTTGTGACTCTGGGCAAGTCACTTAACCCTCCGTTGCCCGCCGCATTGAGCCTCCCATGAGTGGGAAAGCGCGGGGTACAAAGTAACAAAAATAAATAAATATATATACACATAGACCTTATCCTGTTTTACAGACCACCAAACAATTGGCAAGAATCCCAAACGCATTTTGTGGATTTCATATCAAACACCTGTGTTTCCACCCAAAACCTTCTCATAGCAGGTGACATTAACCTTCACCTTGAAGATACCAACCTAAGCAACGTATGCGAGTGCAAGGACTTCCTTCAACTATGGGAACTCCACTGGCCAAACATGCAGCCCACCCACATTAAAGGGTATACGCTAGACATCATCACCCACAAATTCTCATCAGAACCAAATCTCACACTAATAGACACAAAATGGACAGCCACAGCATGGTCTGATCACTACAGAGCAAACTTCTCCCTTCACTGGTAAACAAAAATACTCAACAAAAACAACAAACTTATACTACGAGAGGCAAAATAGACCCGCCAACATTTGGGCAACAATTCTACAACGGACTCACCCCTATGCAGAACAGTACTAGACAATATTGCACCGATTAAACCCAGATATAGTGGAATTAGAAAAGGTGTAGAGAAGGGCGACGAAAATGATAAAAGGGATGGGATGACTTCCCTATGAGGAAAGGCTAAAGTGGCTAGGACTCTTCAGCTTGGAGAAAAGGCGGCTGAGGGGAGAATAGAGCTCTATAAATAATGAGTGGAGTTGAACGGGTAGATGTGACGCGTCTGTTTACGCTTTCCAAAGATACTAGGGAGCATGCGATGAAGCTGCAATGTAGTAAATTTAAAACAAATCGGAAAAAAATTTCTTCACTCAACATGTAATTAAACTCTGGAATTCGTTGCCAGAGAAGGTGGTAAAGACGGTTAGCTTATCGGAGTTTAAAAAAGGTTTGGACGGCTTCCTAAAGGAAAAGTCCATAGACCATTATTAAATGGTCTTGGGGAAAATCCACTCTTCCTGGGATAAGCAGTATAAAATGTTTTGTACTTTTTTGGGATCTTGCCAGGTATTTGTGACCTGGATTGGCCACTGTTGGAAACAGGATGCTGGGCTTGATGGACCTTTGGTCTTTCCCAGTATGGCAATACTTATGTACTTATTTTACCGTTTTTGTAAGTACTTTCCTCACGTTTACCTTCAGTGTTTGTTTTACCTCACCACTTTACTTTTTCATTATATATAATATGGAATTACTTTGGTGTGCTTTTTGATATACCATGTTTTTTCAAGAGATATGAATATATATATTCCCTTTACATATCACAGTTGTTGCACTTGTCCCATAGAACACTGTCTATATGCTGTTTACACAATTTCTTGATGTTATTTACGTATTTTTTATCTTTTCTTTTCTATCATTTCAGCACTTTTTTGTTGGTTTTTTTTTAGCTACACTCTTTTGGACCATATATCTGGATTTACTTTGAGTAGTGACTGTTCTAAAATAATGTATTTATTTAGATTTTGCTCACACCTTTTTCAGTAGTAGCTCAAGGTGAGTTACATTCATAAGTTTGTACCTGAGGCAATGGAGGGTTAAGTGACTTGCCCAAGATCACAAAGAGCAGCAGTGGGATTTGAACCGGTGCGCTAACCACTAGGCCACCCCTTTCTTTCTTTCACTAGTATGCTTTGTGTTCTTACACTTGGCTTCATATCACCCTTTAGTCGTCTTCCATCACGTCTTTTATCATTAGCCTTGATTTCAACCACTATGCTTCACTTTTTTTCTTTATGTATTATGTATATTTATATGACTTAAAATATTTTTTTATGTTATGAGTTTATTTTATATTATTTTATAATTGTTTCTTCTACGTACGTATTTTAATTTTTAGACTCTTGAGGCAGGCACTATTGCCGAAACACAGTTCTGTGTCAGGTCTTTCATTGAATAAAGTCCTATGTTGTTCTCCTGTCCTCTTTAGAAGTGTTGTGTTGACTACACTACTACCTTTGGTCTGGTTTGTGCTTTTAGTGTTGTGTTCCTCCATCCCTATGGAAACCTCCACTTGTGTCATGGGACCTCAATGTTGTACTCATCCAGCTGATGAGAGCTCCTTTTGATCCACTTGATTCCTGTCATCTGAAGTACTTGGTCTGGAAGGTCATGTTTTTAGTGTCTTGTTACTTCAGCTCGCATTTAAGTGAGCTTCAGGCTTTAGTAGTGGATCCACAGAGTTGTTCTCCCTACGCACTCTAAGTTCCTGCCTAAGATTGTGTTGGGAATTTCATCTGAACCAATCGATTGTCTTGCCAACATTGCCATTTCTAATTGGCTGGCAGACTGCATTTCCTTCACTTATGCCCCAGGCTGGGCTGTCTTGAGCTTCGTGTCAAGGCTCACAATGTCAGAGCCATGGCTGTATTGATAGCCCACTTGAGGTCAGCCTCCGTTTAATAAATTGTGCAAGGCTGCAATGTGGTCTTCAGTCCACACATTCACATCTCACTACTGCCTTGAAAAGGATACCCAACATCACAGTTGGTTTGGATAGATGGTATTGTAGAATTTGTTTGGGGTCTAGAATCCAACTCCAGCGCCTCAGGCCTGTTTTGATTTGTTCCAGGTTGCACTCATACAGTTTGTATATAGTTTCAGGTTAATCTGTATTCTGATATAAACTAGTTGTGTTTCAGAAATAAGAGAAGAAAATAGTGTGGATTTTAAATAATGATGGAATAATTGTATTAATAAAGAGTAATTTGATAAAATTTAAAATAACATCTATTCCTATAAGGTTTTGTGTTACATAATCTGTATTCTGACCTTGTCATTGCGAGGTTCACTTGACCACCGTTTTCGGTGAACCTGGTAGTTAGGGTTTCCCACATTGGTGAATTATTGGCCTGCTTGTCCTTGGAGAAAGTGAAAATACTTACCTGTAGTAAGTATTCTCCGAGGACAGCAGGCCATGTATTTTCATATACCCTCCCTCCTCCCCTTAGAGTTCTCTCTGCTATTTCGTTGTACTGATGATCCCGCGTTCTCGTGTTGGATGGGAGGGCACTCGCACATGCGTGGTGGGAGCGTGGCGTGTGCTCGTAAACTGTACAAAGCTCTTTTTTTTTCCCCAAGCTCCGAACCGGGCAACGCTGGACACACCCACACATGAGATATATAGCCTGCTGTCCTCTGAGAATATCTGCTACAGGTAAGTATCTTCGCTTTTTGAACACATGGAAATGCTAAAAGAGAGCATGAGACCAGCTGCTTACTAGGCTGCTTCACATTGAAATAAGCTTCCTTGGTGTACTATTCTAGGCAAAGTATAGAGTAGCTTCAACAACCAGCTAAAACCATCCCCGAGTAGAAGCTTTACCAGTAGACTTTCAGTTCCTAAGCAAATCTTTTTTATTGTCGTATTCAGAATAAACAAGGAAAATTCAACTTACAGCTCAGTTGTTTAGACAGAATTGTTGCCTTCTGCACAGTATCTGTATCTAGCCACCCCAAAGGCAAGGAGATGGCCAGAACATTAGCCCAGCAGAGAGGAAAAGCTGTAACTCAAAGGAGAATATAGGGGATAACTCGGTGTAAATAAAAGGGGAATGACTTGGGAGATGATGAAAAATCTTGATGGAATTACAGTGAACGTAAGGGAGGGATCATCCCCTAGAACAGCTGCTGATCACTAAGGCATGCAAGGAAGATTGAGCTCACCCACAGCCTGCTGGGGCAGAGAGGGAAAGCTCACAAGGAGTTAATCACAAGATACTGCAAACTAAAGGAAAGCAGTCCTAATATATAGTTGTATCTATTACACAGACAAATCAATTGAATACAGGTAATACTCATATTAGATATACATAACAGTGCACCCTGCCTCCATGAATATGGGGCAGAACACTTGGGATGTTTAAAGGTCAGCTCTTACACTGTTTTTGTTAGTTAAAATGTTTTATTAATACATTTTTTTCTTTAATGTTTTTATCATCCTTATTATAATGTTATGTTTGACACGTGCTTTTTATTTCTGTTGTTAGTGGGTTTCTTAGTTTTTATTATTACTGAGTTTTGATTTTCCTTGATTTCAGAATGTTTAATAGTATTCAGATTTTATATTGGATTTTAAATTTTATTTTATTCATTCTTATTACTATCTGCTTAGAACTCGTAAGGAGTTTAAGGGTCAAATAATAAATGTAGGTACCGTTACGATGTGTTATTTCACCAGTAACTCATGGTATTTTAGCACAGGCCCCTTTTTATGCAATGAAATGTCGTTGCTAATAACTGGGATTAACAGTAAAACAACACATCTTAGCCCACATTGATAACTTCCCTCCCTAGTATGCTATAAATATTTGGAATTAAATCATTCAGAGCTTTGACCACTGCTATTATCTAAGAATATATACAGTCAACTGCTTGGATATGCTACCCTAACAACAAGCCCCCTTGAAGGTTGGCTGGCGCCGCAACGAAAAAGCAATTGGGGCCGGCCAAAATCGGCTTTCGATAATACCGATTTGGCCGGGATTGAGAGATCACTGAAGATCGTTGGCGATCCCTTTCGAAAATGAGCCTGATAGTTGAAAGGTGGGCGTGGAATGGGCGGATCATGTACATTTCTAAAATCTATGTGCGCCGTTATAGAATACCCCTGCTCCGTGCCTAATTTAGGCGTTGGGATTTACACCAGGTTTTAGTAGTCATAATTGACCACAGCTAAATTTAGTTACATGGACTGGCGCTCAGAGCATTCTATATTCTGTGTGGAAATTTAAGCCTATTCTATTAAATTTAGGTGTACTTTTCACCTAGGCATATTTTTTTTCAGGTGCTATATATAGAATCTAGCCCTATATGCCTTTATTTTTGCTTATAATGACAATAAGAGATTTCTATAGAAAATCAATAGCCAACACGTTTCTTTTTTAATTTGACAGCTTTGTAATTTATTTGAAAACTTCCCATGTGTACGTATATATCATGAAATACAATTGGAAATCACTAAAACAGTATAAAAAATTATTATACTGGTAGAAACAGCAGTAATACACTCCTATGTTTGGTAGTCAGCCTGGATATTCAATGCCGGGCCGTTTCTGGTCACCAGCATTGAATATCCGGTTTATTTTTAGCCTGTTTAACCGGGAATATTCAGCGGGGGGGACCGGCTATCCCCTGCTGATATCACGAGATAGCAGAGCCGGTGGTGGGAGGCGGGGATAGTGCTGAGCAGACTTATACGGTCTGGGCCAGAGCTGGTGGTGGGAGGCGGGACTGGTGGTTGGGAGGTGGGGATAGTGCTGGGCAGACTTATATGATCTGTGCCAGAGCCGGTGGTGGGAGGCGGGACTGGTGGTTGGGAGGCGAGGATAGTGCTGGGCAGACTTATACGGTCTGTGCCAGAGCCGGTGGTAGGAGGCGGGGCTGGTGGTTGGGAGGCGGGGATAGTGCTGGGTACACTTATACGGTCTGTGCCCTGAAGAGGACAGGTACAAATCAAAGTAGGGTATACACAAAAAGTAGCACAAATGAGTTTATATTGTTGGGCAGACTGGATGGATCGTACAGGTCTTTTTCTGCCGTCATCTACTATGTTACTATCTAAAGGGCAGTCCCTATGTCATTGGGGATTCCCTCGAACCTGTGTATTCCTAGGAATCTATGGCTCTTGCTGGATAGGAATTTAACAGTCTGGCCTACTGTTTCCTAAGCATTCTTTAACCGGGTCATATATATCTTGTGACTTTGGGTTTTTAGTTTTTGAAACTTTTAAATTCTGTTTTGCTATGGCTTTCTGCAGCTGTATGCAGAGTGTGCATGCTCTGGTGTGAGGTATTTCTATGCCAGCTGAAACTGGCTTGTCTAGTTCACTGTACATCTACAAAATGTTTCTTAGGTTTTGCTATATTCCATTCCAAGATGGAGCTTTTGCATTTGGACATGAACAAATCACTCCTTGATGAAGTATCCTACATGCAAAATGCAGAATTCTCCTTGTTAATTCTGCATGCCAATGGGTTTTTCAAGATAATGACTAGTAGCAACCAGTTTTGAAAAACTCTTTTCATACTAAAGTATGGTCTCTATGGTGACCAGTGATTATACTGAATAGACATGGTTGAAGTCAAAACTGTTGGACCTCAACTTATGGCCTTTCTTAGAAGTGATTGATCTGGATTTATTGTGTGTTGGAATGCATTAGTTGAATGATCTAGAAGGTAGCAGGTGAATTTTGAGAAGTGTGAAACTGAGGGATCATCTTTCACTGGTGCTGAAAGAACTTCACAGCTATCTATTCTGTTTAGCATACAGTTTAAGATTCTGGTTTTATTTTGGGTACTGAGGGCTGAAGCACCCCAGTATGTAAGAGTCAGCCCTGTTATACACCTTCACACTCTTCTGGTTAGATGCAGATCTTCTATTATGTAATGCTATTCCTAAAGATGTACAAGTGGAGACTATGAAGAGAGGATTTTTATGTTGCCTCTACCTTGTAGATTCAGGAACTATAGCTCAATTTTAGGTTTCATAAGCATTGAAAGATGTAGCTGTTTGAACAGTCTTTCCCCAAGGATGATATTTGGGGCTGCATTTTACTTTATTAGTGCATAAGTATTGCCATGCTGGGACAGACCTAAGGTCCATGAAGCCCAGCATCCTGTTTCCAACAGTGGCCAATTCAGGTCACAAGTACCTGGGAAGATCCCAAAACAATACATATATTTTATGCTGCTTATTCTAGAAATACTGTCAAAACAAAAATAAGCCAACACTGTCGAGTGTAAAGAATCACAAAATATATAAACAAATGTGAATGCAATTCTTTTTATAAAGTGAAGTGGAGTCTCATATGTTTTACACGAAAAAAGTTTTTTTTCACTCAATGCGTGAATGACTGATTCGTGTATATTGTTTAATCATTGACTTGACCGCCACCAACCTTTACTTGTCACTGATTGATAACTTTTATCAGTCCAACTCTCACAATTTAATCATAATAATCAAAAATGCACAGCACTTAGCTTTGGCAGGTTGGTGCACTCGCAAACCCCGACAGGTTCCCGTTTCGTATTAACTTTATCAAGGGGGCGCCACCAATTCTATTATACAAAAGAGAAAAGAGGACTGTAAATTTCTTTAAAACAACATTATTGTGCATTCGTTCTATGTCGCTAATGGCTTACCCGATAACTGCCTCAATGCGTGTGCGTGTATTCCATTGTATTATTGAACTAAGATGGCGGCGGCTTCTTTTTATTACTAACGAACCGCACCAGCTGATTGAGTGACGTCATACATAAACAAATCGGCGTCAAAATTAAAGCACTCACTACACCATGGCTCTGAAAAAATAAGAGTACCCTTATACAAATGCAATCATCACGGACCTCCAGGAGTTCCAAAAATAACTTTGAACTCACAAATCAACAGAAACTCTTGGAAAAACATTTTAGAAAGAACATTTTAGAAACATTTAGGAGAAACTTATTTGGAAAGACTTTTAGAAAAACAACTCCATTGAATATATGTATTTAAACCTTTGGGTTCTATCGTATCTAATGTGAAGATCCAAAATGTTTCACACTGCAATATCTTTCTATTTAGGTCACCCCCCTCTTGGACTGAGTTACTTGCTCAATTACCATACACTTCAAGTCTTCTATGGTATGCTTATTGGACAACCAGTGCTGGACGATGGATGCCCCAAGATTATGAGCCATTATCCGCGAACGATGCTCAATTAATGTCTCATGTAAAGATCTGATTGATTTTCCAATATAGTATTTCTCACAAGGACATTTGATGTAATAAATAAATAATACCAACTGATCGACATGTGGTTCTGCACTTCAATGTGTATGTTTTACCATTGCAGGAAAAATCCAAACCTTCAATTGTGGTGGGGCACGTTTTACAACGAGGTTTCATGCATTTGAATGACCTGGGCTAGCAATGTTGTTAGCTGGAACAGCAGGCAAAACAGCGGGACTCAAAATCTCTTTAAGATTTTTAGAACGTGAAAACGCGGTTCTGATGTTGTAATCTGAAAACACAGGATGTGATTTAATGATGTCTCAATGTCGTCTAACAATAGCTGCTGTGGCCTTCCCTTCTGGAGTATACCTTGTAACAAAAGTCATGATCTGCTCATCATGTTGTCGAGTCAATGATTAAACAATATACACGAATCAGTCATTCACGCATTGAGTGAAAAAAACTTTTTTCATGTAAACATATGAGACTCCACTTCACTTTATAAAAAGAATTGCATTCACATTTGTTTATATATTTGGTATCCTAGAAATAAGCAGTGGATTTTCCTCTCAAAGCCATTTTAATAATGGTCAATGGACTTTTCCTTTAGAAAGCCATCCATACCCTTTTTAAACGCGCTAAGCTAACTGCTACATTCTCTGGCAACAAATTCCAAGTTGTGAAGAAAATTTTCTCAGATTCGTTTTAAATTTACTACTTTGTAGCTTAATTGCATGCCCCCTAGTCATAGTATTTTTGGAAAGAGTACATAAGTAATGCCACACTGGGAAAAGACCAAGGATCCATCGAGCCCAGCATCCTGTCCACGACAGCGGCCAATCCAGGCCAAGGGCACCTAGCAAGCTTCCCAAACGTACAAACATTCTATACATGTTATTCCTGGAATTGTGGATTTTTCCCATTTAGTAGCGGTTTATGGACTTGTCCTTTAGGAAACCGTCTAACCCCTTTTTAAACTCTGCCAAGCTAACCGCCTTCACCACGTTCTCCGGCAACGAATTCCAGAGTTTAATTACGCGTTGGGTGAAGAAAACATTTATCCGATTTGTTTTAAATTTACTACACTGTAGTTTCATCGCATGCCCCCTAGTCCTATATTTTAGGAAAGCGTGAACAGACGCTTCACATCCACCTGTTCCACTCCACTCATTATTTTATATACCTCTATCATGTCTCCCCTCAGCCGTCTCTTCTCCAAGCTGAAAAGCCCTAGCCTCCTTAGTCTTTCTTCATAGGGAAGTCGTCCCATCCCCGCTATCATTTTAGTCGCCCTTCACTGCACCTTTTCCAATTCCACTATATCTTTCTTGATATGCGGCGACTAGAATTGAACACAATACTCAAGGTGCGGTCGCACCATGGAGCGATATAACGGCATTATAACATCCTCACACCTGTTTTCCATACCTTTCCTAATAATACCCAACATTCTATTTGCTTTCCGAGCCGCAGCAGCACACTGAACAAACAATTCCACATCTACCCATTCCACTCTACTCATTATTTTATATACCTCTATCATAGTGATTGCGAACCTATAGCATGCGTGCCAGAGAGGGCATGCAGAGCCCTCTCTGTTGGCATGTGCGCCGTCGCCAGGGCCGCCAAGAGGGGGGTGCAGGGGGGGACAAAATTCCCTGGACCCAGGCCTCTAAGGGGGGCCCGGCACCGCAGTCCCCTCCACCCAGTGGTGTGCTGGAGCCGGCTCACACCGGCTCGCAAGAGCCGGTTGTTCTTGAGGGCGAGCCGGCTCTCCTCCCTCCCCGAGCTACAGGGTCCCTCTGAGTACCTGAAGAAGGCATTCTTTGGGGCAGGCAGGAAAGAGCCCCAGTTTTGCCTGCCCGCTGCCGGCGCTGACCCTCCCCCCTGCCGGATCGCTCTTTAAAAATGGCCGCCGAGACTTCTGTAAATAATTGTATGTTCCCACTAAATGATCAATTACTCTGACTTGTATCTTCCCAGACTGTAATCAGAAGGACACCCGGGATTCAGTGGCTATACGAACATAGTTTATTAGCATCTTACCAAAGGCAATACAGGCAATTAGGCATTCATATCTGGAACATGGTGGAACAGCGCTTCGCGACACACAGCAGGTGCAATCTGACTTCTCTCTTCTGCCTTCAGCCCCCATACCCTAGCAGACTGCCTTTTTATACATTTCTTGTACCATTCATTCCTATGGACCCTCACTTTCTCACCAGCAGTCTTTGCCTATTATCAGTTGATAACAATGACTTCACATGTTCCCAAGCTCTAAGTATCAACATCTTTGATACAAATGATGTTACATTCTTCCAAGTACCTTCTAGACTCAACATCTGTGAATTAATGACTTCACATGTCATTACGTTCCTTCAGCCCCCCTGGATGTTCTTGTGTGACCCACTGCTATCTGCTTTTAGCCAGGGTCGCTTTACTCATACTACCCTCTCCTTAAGACCCTTCACTGGCTCCCTATCCATTTTCGCATCCTGTTCAAACTTCTTCTACTAACCTATAAATGTACTCACTCTGCTGCTCCCCAGTATCTCTCCACACTCGTCCTTCCCTACACCCCTTCCCGTGCACTCCGCTCCATGGATAAATCCTTCTTATCTGTTCCCTTCTCCACTACTGCCAACTCCAGACTTCGCACCTTCTGTCTCGCTGCACCCTACGCCTGGAATAAACTTCCTGAGCCCCTACGTCTTGCCCCATCCTTGGCCACCTTTAAATCTAGACTGAAAGCCCACCTCTTAACATTGCTTTTGACTCGTAACCACTTGTAACCACTCGCCTCCACCTACCCTCCTCTCTTCCTTCCCGTTCACATTAATTGATTTGATTTGCCTACTTTATTTATTTTTTGTCTATTAGATTGTAAGCTCTTTGAGCAGGGACTGTCTTTCTTCTATGTTTGTGCAGCGCTGCGTACGCCTTGTAGCGCAATAGAAATGCTAAATATAGTAGTAGTAGTAGCCAAAACATCCTTGCCCATGACTTTCTTGCTAGTGCCAGTCCAGCTATTGTTTATAGAGCAGATTCCCCTCCCTCTATCTTCTTTTTTTACCTCATTCAGCTTTCATTACAGTGAAATGTCTTATGATTTTTAGAGGCCTAGCTCTGAGCTCTCTCTAAGCCTGAGCCCTTGGCCTGCATTTCACTGAGCGCAAGTGACAGCATTTTTCTACATTTCCAGCGGCGGCAGGCTTGCGAGACTTTTGCTGAAGCCTTGGAAGCCGCCCTTGTAAGTCTCGGCGGCCATTTTGAAGAGTGATGCAGTAGCGCCGCAGGAGAATCAGCGCTGGCAGCGGGGCAGGCAAGAGTGAGGATCTTTTGTGCCTCCCCCAAGAATCCACTGGACAACCTGGATGGCTGGGGGGGGGGGGGGCAGGGGAACAAGAGAATTGCAGGGTATGGGTGGCTGAAGCGGGGGCAGGGGAGAGAGGAGAATCGCTGGGTATGGGTGGCTAGAGGGGGGGCAGGTGAGTGAGGAGAATCGCTGGGCATGGGTGCTGGAGGGGGGCAGAGGGAGAGAAGAAAATCGCTGGACATGGATAGGTGGGGGGAGGGAAGGAGAGAAGAAATGCTGGACATGATGGAGGGAGAGGGAAGAGTGAGGAAGGAGAGATGAGGGAAAAGAAGAGAGGAGAAAACTGCACATGGATGAAGAAATAGGCAGAAGCTGGATCCACTGGACAGTCTAGTCTGCGGAGGACCCAGCTTTTACTTACGGTGTAGGGCAAGAAATGAAGAAGAAAGGCGGAAAGTAAGAAATAAATGGAAAGGAAGCCCTGGAAATGGAGTGAAGAGGACAGATAGCAGCAGAATCAGATACTGGGCCAGCATGATCAGAAAACAGTCACCAGACAACAAAGGTAGAAAAAATCATTTTATTTTCATTATAGTGTTTGAAATATGTCCACTTTGAGAATCAGTGCTCAACATTAAAAGTTTATTTTATTTACTTATTTGTGGCATTTTATCCTACATCAAACATGAATTAGATTTAGAACCTGGGATCATTTAATTTGCAACAGCAAAAATCACAATTATTCAAAAGCATGCCAAATGCTTTTAAAGTTCTGTTATTCAGATTCAATTGCCCTGTTGGCACTTTGCAATAAATAATTGGATTTTGGGTTGCTGTTTGGGCACTCGGTCTCTGAAAGGTTCGCCATCACTGCTCTATCATATCTCCCCATAGCCCTTTTCTCCAAGCCGAAGAGCCCTATCCCTTTAGCCTTTTCTCATAGGGAAGTTGTCCCATCCTCTTTATCATTTTCGTCACGCTTCTCTATACCTTTTCTAATTCCACTATATCTTTTTTTGAGATGCGATGACCAGAATTGAACACAGTATTCAAGGTGCAGTCGCACTATGGAGGATACAAAGGCATTGTAACGTCCTCATTTTTGTTTTTCATTCCTTTCCTAATAATACCTAACATTCTATTTGCTTTATAGCTGCCGCCACACACTGAGCAGAGCCTTTCAACGTATCATCGATGACGCTAGATACATTTCCTGGTTGGTGACTCCTAATGTGGAACTGGATTACGTAGCTATAATTCGAATTCCTCTTTCCCACATGCATCACTTTGCACTTGCTCACATTAAATATCATCTGCCATTTAGATGCCCAGTCTCGTAAGGTCCTCTGTAATTTTTCACAATCTCTTGCGATTTAACAACTTTGAATAACTTTGTGTTGTCAGCTAATTTAATTTCTTTACTAGTTACTCCTATCTCTAGATCATATTTATAAACTAGCCGTTAAGCCCGTTAAAACGGGCGAGTTTTTTAATTTCACCTCCATGTGTAGCAAGTCTGCTCTGTCCCCTGTCCTCCCCCCATGTCCATCAACCCTCCTCTGTCCTCTTCCCTCACCCCATGTCAAGCCACAGTCCTCTGTTCCTGCCCTCCCAAAGAGACAGTGAGTGTGAGAGTGAGCAGCTAGTGTGTGTGTGCTTGGGTGTCTCTGTGTGTGTGTGGTGGTGAGTGAATGGAGAGAGTGTGTGAGTGAGTGAAAGAGAGTGCTTGTGAGCTGTTAGTACTCCCTGTCTCAGTGGAGGTTCAGTGTCTCCTTGTAGTCAGTTGTTGGAGCTGTGTGTCAATGGAGGTTCAGTGTCTCCTTGTAGTCAGTTGTTGGAACTGTGTGTCAGTAGAGGTTCAGTGTCTCCTTGTAGTCAGTTGTTGTTGCTGTGTGGCAGTGGAGGTTCAGTGTCTCCTTGTAGTCAGTTGTTGGAGCTGTGTGGCAGTGGAGGTTCAGTGTCTCCTTGTAGTCAGTTGTTGGAGCTGTGTGGCAGTGGAGGTTCAGTGTCTCCTTGTAGTCAGTTGTTGGAGCTGTGTGTCAGTGGAGGTTCAGTGTCTCCTTGTAGTCAGTTGTTGGAGCTGTGTGGCAGTGGAGGTTCAGTGTCTCCTTGTAGTCAGTTGTTGGAGCTGGTGGCAGTGGAGGTTCAGTGTCTCCTTGTAGTCAGTTGTTGGAGCTTTGTGGCAGTGGAGGTTCAGTGTCTCCTTGCAGTCAGTTGTTGGAGCTGTGTGGCAGTGGAGGTTCAGTGTCTCCTTGCAGTCAGTTGTTGGAGCTGTGTGGCAGTGGAGGTTCAGTGTCTCCTTGTAGTCAGTTGTTGGAGCTGTGTGGGAGTGGAGGTTCAGTGTCTCCTGTGTGGCAGTGGAGGTTCAGTGTCTCCTTGTAGTCAGTTGTTGGAGCTGTGTGGCAGTGGAGGTTCAGTGTCTCCTGTGTGGCAGTGGAGGTTCAGTGTCTCCTTGTAGTCAGTTGTTGGAGCTGTGTGGCAGTGGAGGTTCAGTGTCTCCTGTGTGGCAGTGGAGGTTCAGTGTCTCCTTGTAGTCAGTTGTTGGAGCTGTGTGGCAGTGGAGGTTCAGTGTCTCCTGTGTGGCAGTGGGTTCAGTGTCTCCTTGTAGTCAGTTGTTGGAGCTGTGTGGCAGTGGAGGTTCAGTGTCTCCTGTGTGGCAGTGGAGGTTCAGTGTCTCCTTGTAGTCAGTTGTTGGAGCTGTGTGGCAGTGGAGGTTCAGTGTCTCCTGTGTGGCAGTGGAGGTTCAGTGTCTCCTTGTAGTCAGTTGTTGGAGCTGTGTGGCAGTGGAGGTTCAGTGTCTCCTTGTAGTCAGTTGTTGGAGCTGTGTGGCAGTGGAGGTTCAGTGTCTCCTTGTAGTCAGTTGTTGGAGCTGTGTGGCAGTGGAGGTTCAGTGTCTCCTTGTAGTCAGTTGTTGGAGCTTTGTGGCAGTGAAGGTTCATGTCTCCTTGCAGTCAGTTGTTGGAGCTTTGTGGCAGTGGAGGTTTAGTGTCTCCTTTTAGGAAGTTGTTAGAGCAGTTTGAAACGCAGGCTCATTTTTCAGTCGTGTGCCGGTCTCCCTCCCCCCTTCCCGCATACATGTTGTTGTTCCCCTTCTGCTGACTCCTGCTGTTGTGTGTGTGGTTTGTGTGTGGTGTGGTGTGTGTGTGGTGTGTGTGTTTAGAGTGTGTGTGTTTAGAGTGTGTGTGTGTGTTGTGAGTGAATACACCTGTTTACCTTTTTCTGTTGGCCCCAGAACGTTTTTTGATCCCTGCTTGGTTTCTGCTGCGGGTTTTTTTTAGTTGCCTCGGCCACTTCGTCGTCCTGCTGTGCCTTGTACATGGTGGTTCTCTTCTCCATCCTCCCTCCCTCCCTCTCCTCCCTCCCCCATGATGTCCACGCCCCTCCTTCCCTCCCTATTGGCTACATTACGTCCTCCTTCAATTTCCATGCCCTCTCCCCTCCATATTGGCTGCATTACGTCCTCCTCCGATTTCCACGCCCCCCCCCCTCCCTATTGGCTGCATTACGTCCTCCTCCGATTTCCACGCCCCCTCCCTATTGGCTGCATTACGTCCTCCTCCAATTCCACGCCCCCTCCTTCCCTCCCTATTGGCTGCATTACGTCCTCCTTCGTTTTCCCCGCCCCCTCCCTTCCCTATTGGCTGCATTATGTCCTCCTCCGATTTCCACGCCCCTCCTCCCCTCCCTATTGGCTGCATTACGTCCTCCTCCAATTTCCACGCCCCCTCCTTCCCTCCCTATTGGCTGCATTACATCCTCCTTCATTTTCCACGCCCCCTCCCCTCCCTATTGGCTGCATTATGTCCTCCTCCGATTTCCACGCCCTCCTTCCCTCCCTATTGGCTGCATTACGTCCTCTTCCGTTTCCACGCCCCTCCCCTCCCTATTGGCTGCATTACGTCCTCCTCCAATTTCCACGCCCCCTCCTTCCCTCCCTATTGGCTGCATTACATCCTCCTTCATTTTCCACGCCCCTCCCCTCCCTATTGGCTGCATTATGTCCTCCTCCGATTTCCACGCCCCTCCTTCCCTCCCTATTGGCTGTATTACGTCCTCTTCCGTTTTCCACGCCCCTCCCCTCCCTATTGGCTCATTATGTCCTCCTCCAATTTCCACCCCCCTCCTAACCTCCCTATTGGCTGCATACGTTCGGTACAGGAGCTGCGGTGGAGGCGGGGTTTGGAGTGTTGCTCCTTGAATGTTGGTCTCTACTGCGCATTTGCGTGAGTACGGTCACTCGCAATTATTGTTTGATATGTTAAAAAATAGCAGTCCCAGCACAGACCCCTGAAGAACCCCACTATCTTCCTTCTCCATTGAGAATACTGACCATTTAACCGTACTGTTTTTTATCTTTTAACCAGTTTTAATCCACAATAGGACACTATGCTATCATATGACTCTCCAATTTCCTTTGGAGTCTTTCATGAGGTACTTTGTCAGACACCTTTTGAAAATCCATATAGTATCGACCAGCTCACCTTTATCCACATGTTTGTTCACACCCTTCAAGAAATGTAATAGATTGATGAGGCAAGATTTTCCTTCACTAAATCCATGTTGGTTTTGTCTCAATCATTCTTTTAAATATGCTCAGTAATTTTGTTCCTTATAATAGTCTTTACCATTTTGCCTAGCACCGACGTCAGGCTGACTAGTCTATAATTTCCCGGATCTCCTCTGCCCTTTTTTTATTTTATTTTTTATTTTATTTACATTTGTACCCACGCTTTCCCACTCATAGCAGGCTCAATGCGGCTTGCATATATATACAGGTACTTATTTGTACCTGGGCAATGGAGGGTTAAGTGACTTGCCCAGAGTCACAAGGAGCTGCCTGTGCCTGCAGTGGGAATCGAACCCAGTTCCCCAGGACCAAAGTCCACCACTCTAACCTAGATAAAATATTGTATTTTGTTCTAAGTATGTGTTGTGGTGGGGTTTTTTTGTGTCTTGTATGAATGTTTTACTAATTTTATGATTTGTGATTGCTCAGAGTCAGTTTGAATGGGCAAAAACTAAATCAAAGCTGTAAATAAATGTTCTGACTTTTTACATTTTTTAAATCTTCAGTAGCTTTTATTAATCCAGTGTTCTAAAATAATACATACATATACAAATGCAAGTTCAAAAAGTGTAGAAAATATAATTATAATTTTTTACATAGGTTATCCATAATGGAATATGCACGAGATTTTATGCTCTGCCTCCTTGGTATGTAAATCTATCTCATGCATATCATTGTGGTTATCCTGATAACTTGATGGGACTAGTTGTTCCTCAAGGACTGGGTGAAGAAGCACTGAAGTAATGACCATACACTGCCCTCCTCTCGCATTGTAGCCTTGTCAGTTCCTCAATTTGCTGAATGGACGCAAGACAAAACTTTTCCAAAATAAGTTTGAGTATCGTCTTTCAGAGGTGGCACTGTCTTCTTCCTTTTCCTTTTCTTTTCTTATTTTTTCCTAACAGAAGAGAAAAGAGACTTTTAATTAATGAAAATTTTTTATTTATTTAGATTTTGCTCACACCTTTTTCAGTAGTAGCTCAAGGTGAGTTACATTCAGGTACACTGGGTATTCTCTGTCCCAGGAGGGCTCACAATCTAAGTTTGTACCTGAAGCAATGGAGGGTTAAGTGACTTCCCCAAGATCACAAGGAGAAGCAGTGGGATTGAACTGGCTACCTCTGTATGTCAAGACCAGTGCTCTATCCACTAGTCCATCCTCCACCTGTTATGACCTGTTAATGGAGTTTGCTGCTTTCCAGTATGCAAGACCATTCCAGAATTATAACTAACCTCATCTGATGTGCATCTGATGCTTAGGAATAGGTCAGAGGTAACGTTTCCTTCAACACCAAAGTTGTTTAACTTTTATTTAATTATATTTAGTGCATTTTTAATCCACCTGCCATACTACAACAGAGTATTGCAATAAGGCTGCTCAATGAGCTCTTTACTGGCTGTTCTGCATTTCACCTACTGGCTTAGATGTTCCACGTGTTTATTGTTGGATATCTTTTCAAGAGCCCGGTTGACCTGACACCTGATGCAGGCGTGCTGAGATCGAAACATGGCCCGTATCAGTCTACTAAAGGATTCTTGATTGCCCCAATGTGAAGACCCTTGCTTTTTCTACTTGATACTGCAACGAGTAAAAATATACTATAGGGATAAACTGTGGGATGACTTGACCAAAGGGTGGCAACAGGAGAAATCTGCAGAGATTTGCTAACTCTGTTGTACAGCTTAATTCTCCCTAGCTTAATTCTCCCTTCATTGAGAGGTATAACTTCTCTCTGCATAGTGACCCACTAGATTCAGATATAAAGGACCAGAGCTTAGAATCACTTAAATAGCTCCTTGGTGGTTTGTGGGCTCAGTATATTTTAACCTTCACAGTGCTAAGGCATAAGGATGAGGTACCACAATATGGTTTCTTCAACAGCACAGAAAATACAGAGTAGAATAAATGCTTTAGCAGCATGGAAACATCCTCACTGCACTCTATTGCCCAGCTTCAGCAAGATGTGAACTTGGTGGTGGTGATATGAGTCATCTGTGGTGATGCACCTTCAGCACAGATGAGCTGTTCTTATGCAGACTCTTCTACCAACTTGTCAATGTGTGGGAACTATTCTATGCAGAAAGCCATAACCAAGGATGGGCAGCACAGATAAACAGATTTGTTCTACACTATATTGCCTGTGCAGTACCCCTTTGTACATAGGTGGTGAATCATTTCCACAGCAAAGTCCTGAAGCTTGGCCAAGCATATGCCAATAGTCACTTTATTGAGTTTACTGCGCCTAATCTGATCATTGTATTTTGGACTTCGGTTACTGGATGATTATTTTTGTCAACATGGGGGCCTCTTAGCAGATAAGTAACATAGTAGATGACGGCAGAAAAAGACCTGCATGGTCCATCCAGTCTGCCCAAGACAAACTCATATGTGTATACCTTACCTTGAATTTGTACCTGTCCTTTTCAGGGCACAGACCATATAAGTGCCCAGCAGTATTCCCGCCTCCCAACACCAGTCCCGCCTCCCATCACCGGCTGTGGTACAGACCGTATAAGTCTGCCCTCCCCTATCCTCGCCTCCCAACCACCACCCCTTCTTCCCCAACTGCTCCGCCTCCAATTTCAGCTAAGCTCAACAGGAGGGCCAACAAAAGGCACCAGGTATATTCCAATCTTGCACACTTGTTCTTTCGAGTCATCATACAAGGTTATTATAGAGGAAATTGCATTTATATCATCAAGTGGATTAGGGAGAAAATAAGGAAAAATTACTTCTCCAAGGACAAGCAGGCTTGCCTCTTCTCACAAGTGGGTAGACGCCATCCTGCATTGCCGGCTTGGCAAATGTGCCATAGAAAATCCAGAGTTTTTTGGAGTGCGAGCAACACTCCAGCGAGCATGCGCGAAGCTTTCCCACCCGCAGCATGAACGCATCGGCTTAGTTTTGTTTTTTTCCAAGTGAGAAGTGGTTGTGTTTCTGCTTGCTCCCTCATACGTCCAGTTAAAGTGATTTTTGAGTGCCTTTCGATGGTTTTCCTACCCGCTTCCTTTTCTTTTGTTTCCTTCAAAAAATAAACCCCTTTATTTTCTTAGTTTTGCCCCGCATCTGTTCCTTTTTTTTCGACGTGGGTCATTTTCAGGTCTGCCCATTGGGTCTCCTCTGTTATGCCTTTCCCTTTTTTCGGGCACCATCACAACTTTTAATTTAGCCAAGCGATTTTTCCTTTCATGTCCACGAAGACCCCCAGTGGATTCAAGCATTTTACCGGTGTAACCAGACCATCTCGGGAAAGGACACCCATTCTTGGTGTCTCAGTGCCTTGGGCCTGACCATTGCCCTGCCAACTGTGTCCTTTGTCTTCGTATGAAGAAAAGGAGCCAGGTTTCCTGGGAGGCTCAACGCGAGAAACGTTTTGGTGCCCGGTCCGGTTCTTCGACGTCTGCATCAGCATCAGGTCGGAGGCATCAGCGTTGACATCATCTGTTGCACTGGCATCTGGAGTCACGGTAGGAATGGCTGCTTCGAGACACTGGAAGCAGTGAAGCGTCAAGTGGGCTTCACCTGTCCAAGGCTACTCCTCTGTGCAGGGCCCCCCGCGACCGTCCATCGTCTGACCTGACCCCGAAGTGATATGAGGATTCGACGTCGTCCTTGTCAGCACTGAGAGCATGGGTGATGTGCATCGGGTGAAGGCCAGAAGCACCATCACCGATCTCCATTGACACTTGGTGCTGGGAGCTCCTGGCACCAAGGGATTTGGCACCTGAGAAGCGTTGATGCCGGGAGGACCTCCCCTCCATTCAGGAGGTGCACATGTTTGCGTCTCCAAGCACAGAGCCTTCTCCCATACCAGCCCCGTGATTGTGCAGCCTGCGCCCCAGCCGACCCCAGTTTTCCCGATGGTGGCTCTTGATGAGCGCATCTGGGCCTTGCTCCCTGAGCTTTGGATGGCCTTATGTAGTGATGTGCATTGGTATCGGGGGGTGCTTGCGCCTGTCATAACTCCCTCTGAGGCCTCGCCTGGCCCTCAGCCCGCAGTACGGCCTCTGACGCCACATTTGACCCCGGTGTCGACTGCCACCCAGGCCAGCACCCCTTCAGCGTTGGTGGAGGAAGCTTTGCTGGAGGAGCCAGCTTCTAATTGCTGCTCTCAAGGACATGACTCCTTGGCATCTAGGCAGCTCGGTCTCAGACATCCCTTAGGGAGGTGCTCTCCGACACTGAAGAGGAGCGCTCGATGAGTCCTGTGGGATTCCTTCTGATCCCTCCCCTCCACCTCACCTGAGAGGAGACTGTCTCCATGAGAGCCTGTCTTTCACATTTTTTTGTATGGGAAATGCCTTAGGCCATTCCTTTCCCATAGAAGTGAAGGATGACCCCAGGGCTAAGATGCTCAAGGTCTTGGACTACACCTCACCTTCTAAGGAGGCAGTGACAGCTCCTCTCCATGAGGACTCAAGGCAGTCCTTTTACTGAACTGGGTGTCCCTCTGTCCCTGTGGTCCCCAAGAAAATGACACCAGTATCAGATCCATGGGGAACCTGGCTTTGAGGTCTTAGTTACCTCATGACTCCACGGTGGTGGACTCTGCTCTCGAGAGCCAGGAATACTAGGGACTATGCCTCAGCTCCCCCAGCAGAGAAGCTAGGACCCTGGATTCTTTTGGGAGAAAGATTATCAGGCCTCTATGCTCATCACCTGTTCCAGACATACCCAACTCTTCATGAGTGTAATTGCAGAACTCAGTGCGGCAGCTGTCGACTGGTCGATGCACTCCCTCAGGAGCAGGTAGAGACAGGTGGTTAGGCAGCAGAATGCATGTTGCAAGTTCTTGGCCAAGGGCACTTACGACACTTTTGACGTGGCATCCAGGATCTCTGCCCAAGGTATAGCAATGCACATACTCTCATGGCTGCGTGTTTCTGACCTGGAACATTCTGTTCAGCAGAGGTTGGCGGATGCCCATTGCCGGGGGATAACCTTTTTGCAGAGAAGGTGATGAGGTCGCATACGATACTATATCTTCTCTCTCTCCGCTGAGCATCTTCTGTAACTGCCTCCTTATCCAGGCGGTATTTTGGCAAGTCATGGAGTGCCCCTATTACTATTCTATGTGTAGGTGCACTCCTGCGTCTTGCCAGCCTGCTCAACCCCAGCACGCTCATTCGCGTCAACAGCGTGCTCCTAAGGCCCCTGCTGCTCCCCAGCAAAAGCAAGGGATGAGCTTTTGACTGGCTCCAGCCGAGCATAGCTGCAGTCAGTTTCCATACCAGATGACTTGCCAGTTGGGGGAAGGTTAAAGTTTTTTTCACAAAGATGGCCTCTCATACCTCTGACTGATGGGTTCTTCAAATAGTCCAACTCAGATACACCCTAATTTACTTTCCAAACCATTCTTTCAGCTCTCGGCACAACAGGTACTTGCAGAGGAACTCTCTGCCATTCTCAAGGCCCATGCAATCAAACCTACCAGGGGAAGAAAGTTAGGGTGGTACTTGTGCATAAAGACAGGAGGGTGCATTCCATCCTAGACCTAAAGGCCCTGAACAAGTTTCTAGTCCGCGAAAAGTTCAGGATGGTTTTCCTAGGCATCCTTCTTCCCATGATTTAGGAAAACAATTGGCTATGCTCTCTGGACTTGAAGGATGCATATACACACATCCTGATACTTCCACCGCCACCAGAAGTATCTACAGTTTCAGCTGGGAAGACATCACTTTCAATACTGCGTGTTGCCTTTTGGCCTTGCGTCAGCACCCAGGGTCGTTTA